>NC_134487.1:240123035-240241022 GCF_040206685.1 Ascaphus truei | reverse complement strand
TTTGACCCCCTTGTCTCTAAAGACTTTGGTGACAGGTAGAAAATTCTTTCACTTGGCGAGCGTTGTTGGGGATAGGCCTTGATAGACTTGCAGCTTGATCCCCTCAAATTCAACACGGCTTGTGGCCCTTGTTATCTGGCAGAGCGCATCTTTTACTCAGAAATAATGGAAGCACATAATATCCCTTGGGGGGGGGGGTCTCCTGACTGTGGTTTGGATTGGAGGGCCCTGTGACAGCAGTCCAGTCTCTGATTTATCAGGTAGGATATGTCAGCCATTTTGCTACAAAGTCCTCATGGTCCGTGATGGTCTCTGAGACTCCCCGCAACCTGATGTTGCTGCGTCTGTCCCAATTTTCTGAGTCCTCCTGTTTGTCCGAAAGGTCAGATATCAGGGATCTAATGGGTAGTGTAATTTTGTTCATTTTTTGTAGGGCTCTGACCGTTGAATCCAAGCGTTTCTCCAGGTTATCCGTTCTGTCTCAATGTTGTTTATATCTTTTCTTAAGTCTGCCATTTCTTTTTGGAAAAAGGATTTTATTTCCCTGCCTTCATATCATATCTGGTCACTAGATGCTGGTCCCGGTTCTTGGTCCTATCCTCTGATCGTTCTTCATCTGAATCAGACCTCCCTTGCGGAGTTGGCGTTCTGGAGCTCCCTGCTCACGCCATTTCATCTTTTTGTAAATAATCCGTTAAAACAGAAGATATCTTTCTAGATTTCGCTCTAGTAGGAATCTTGTGAGGTTCCGATGGCCGTATCTCACCTTGTTCACTTTAAGAACGTATTTTATTAGCATATTGTTAGCCTAATTGGTGCCAGTATGGACGGAGCCTTATCTCTAAGCGGCCATCCACTTGGCTGCTGCGCATGCGCCGGTATAGATGCCTTTTGAGAGCAATAGCAGAACTCTCTCCACTGCCTTCTGAAAGACATTAATAGCACGGCCTCTCATAAAATTTGGACAAAATATAGAGGCAGTTTTGAGACTGTAGTCTTCTCTACCTAGAAAAAAGGCAATGGAATCTCGTTGTTCCAATTGTTACATATTAGATGAGGTTGAAAAAGACGTATGTCCATCAAGTTCAACCTATGCTAAATGTAGACAACAGATACTTTATTCTATATCTATACTTACTTATTGATCCAGAGAAAGGCAAACAAAAAAAAACAGTGTTATATCATCCAATAATATCTCATTAGATAAGATACTTATTTGGTATATCCCTGTAAACCTTTCCTTTCTAAAAAGATGTCTAACCTTTTTTTGAACAAATTTATTGTATCTGCCATCACAGTCTCCATGGGTAATAAATTCCACATTTTAACTGCCCTTACTGTAAAGAACCCTTTCCTTGGTTGCTGGTGAAATCTCCTTTCCTCCAACCTTAAGGGATGCCACTGAGTCATTTGTACTGCCCTTGGGATGAATAGTTCATTTGAAAGCTCCTTGTACAGTCCCTGAATATATTTGTATAGTTATCATATCCCCTCTTACACGCCTCTTTTCTAATGTAAATAAATCTAACTTAGCTAGCCTCTCCTCATAAGATAGATTGTCCATCCACTTTATTAATTTGGTGGCTCATCTCTGCACTCTCTCGTGTTCCGGAATGTTTTTTCTAAGGAGTGGTACCCAAAATTGTACTCCATACTCAAGGTGTGGTCTAAATAATGCAATGTAAAGGGGCATAATAATGTTTACTTCCCTTCCATCCATTGCCCGTTTAATGCAAGATAAGATCTTGTTTGCCTTTGCAGCCACTGCATGACTTTGGGCACGATTGCTAATCCTGCTGTCTACAAGCACTCCTAAATCCTTCTCCATCAAGAATTCCCCCAATTTATCCCCATTTCATGTGTAAATCGCCAGTTTATTGTTGCATCCCAAATTGATAACCTTACATTTATCTGTATTAAACCTCATCTGCCATTTACCTGCCCACGTTTCCAGTCTCTCCAAGCCCTTCTGGAGAGAAATTACATCCTGCTCTGATTCTACTACCTTACACAATTTAGTATCATCAGCAAAGATGGAGACCTTGCTCTCGATGCCAACCTCAAGATTCCAATCTCAATGCCAACTGTGAATAATCTTAATCTAAATTTGACTTTGAATCCAGTACAGAAACATTGAATTATCTAGATGTTGTGCTTTTAAATTAGAACAAAAGGATTTTAACAATTTATTTTTCACCTAAAATCTTGGAAGAACAATATTCCCTATAGACAGTTTTTAAGGTTAAGAAGAAACTGTACACGTGACAGTGACTTTCAAGAACAGGTAAAATCTCTATCAACCAAATTTAATGAAAAAGGCTATGGAAAAAGGCTAACAGAAAAAGCATTAGAAAGAGCAAATTTGAAAGAACGCTCTAATACAGAATAAAGCGACAGCTAATAGGGAAAACATGTAAGGATCTGTTTGTCACACCGACCCCTTGCCGAACTCCCCGCATACCCCAACCCGCGACCGTCATCTGGCTGAGCATAAACCTTTGTTATTTCGAAGTGTTCACTGCTACCCTTGCCTCCACAGTCTTGTCTTGTAATCCTTGGTTGCTAGCTACTCTGTTCCTGACCCCGGCTATCTCTTGGACTCCACTCTTCTATACTCCTGACCCCAGCTACCAACGACGATCTTCACCTCTCCAACCCCGACCTAGGCAACGTACCACGACTATCCTCATCTCTCCAATCCTGACCACTGCTAAAAGTACCTGCAACAATCTGCACCTCTCCAACCCCGACCTGGCTACCTCGACCAATCTACACTCCAGACGCGCCACGCGGCTGTGGGTGGTGTTATATATCCCTCCCCACCTCGGCCTCGCGGTCATGCCTTGTTTGTGGTGAGCACTCCGTTGCAGTATGCTCAGCCCCACAAACATGGACCCCGCTGAGGTGGGGCGTGTCTTGAGCATGCACGCCAGCATGTTCTCAAAGATTGAGAAATACGTAGAGCAGAACGACCGATGCATGGACCTGTTACAACAAAATCTCCTGTCTCTGTCTGATCGGACGCCAGCCTCTCCTCTTAGTCCTGTTTCTTCAGGCCCTGCTGTTGCAACGTTAACCTCTATGTCCATAACCTCTACATCTGAACCTCCGACGCCCAATCGTTATGGTGGAGATCCCAACAGATGTCGAGGGTTTTTGAATCAATGCTTCATTCAGTTCGAAATTATGCCTTCTCGTTTTCCTTCTCAAAGATCCAAGGGGGCGTACATAAATTCGCTACTCACCGATGATGCCCAGGCCTGGGCTTCCCCCATCTGGGAACAAAGATCAGATCTCACTCAGGATATTGGACAATTTGCTCGAGAATTCCGCAGAGTCTTCGATACACATGGTTGCAAGGTAAATGCGGCCTCTACTCTTTTCCACATTTCCCAGGGGAATCAACCTGTCGCTAGATATGCTCTTGAGTTCCGCACTATCGCTGCTGATACCGGATGGAATAACGAGGCGTTGTCGGCCGCTTTCCGGCAAGGTCTCTCGGAGACTCTAAAGGATGAACTTGCTGCATATGAGCACTCTATGGATCTCGAGTAGCTTATCGCCATATGCATCAGTGTGGATCAACGGTTGCAAAAAATGAGGACCGAAAGATCCCGTCATCGCCAACTTACTCTGAGATATCTTTCTCTTCATACTGGTACTGTACGTCTGAATCCCTTCAGCAAGATGTTCCTGAACCCATGCATCTAGCTGGTAATAAATTATCTTCCGACAAGAAACAATGCCGACACAACGCTGGCCTCTGCCCGTACTGTGGCAATTCCGGACATCAGGTACTTAATTGTTCCCACAAGTCGGGAAACACCAACTCCTAATGAGGTCCAGAGGAATCACATTGGGAACACTCTCCACCTCCCCTATCACAAAGAAAACCTTGCCAACCAGGATCTTAATCCCTGTTTCGCTGACCGGCGAGAACTTTCATACCACCCCCTTAGCATTTGGGGATTCCGGGTCGGGAGGCAACTTCATTGACCAAGGCTTTGCTGAAAGGAACAACATCCCTCTCGTCCGCAAGAGGTACCCTGTAGGCTTAGAAGCTATTGATGGCCGACCAATTCAACCATCACGTGCACCCGTTTTGGTGCAAAAATTTGAAAACAAGACATGATTGTTGGCACTATAATAGGGGGTCCTTTGGGCATCACACCATACTCCTTGATAAAGCACATTTGGTGTGAAATACATAGGCGGGTTCACCCCTCCTTTTTGTAATGCTGGTTGGTCAATACATTTGTCATTTTTTATACTTGTCTCCCATTTTTCTGGGCAGTGCGCTGCTCTATGCATGTTTTGCATTTTCTCTGCTGTGCTGATCTTTACCTGCAGCTGGACACGCCTTCAAGGAATTTCATTTGGCTTAAGGAGTGGGTAAGATATAAAGAAGACCATTTGATTGATGACAAGATTTACTACAAATGTTGGTGAGTTTTTGTGGACTTTTATTAAATTATTGTCTCCATTGAGGTGTGGTGAAGTGAGAAATCATTATTACTCACCTAGTAGTATACCCACTCCTACTAAGGAAAGCCATTATTCCATGATATTTGTGATGGAGAATTACTGAATTTATATCCGGGGCTATTGGAGCGCCCATTGCCCTATATACTCCAGCAAAAAGAATGGCTGATTAAGCAGCAAGCAGAAAACCAGGCCCAGCAAACAGAAAAGTTCCTCCAAATGCTGACTCCAGGTCCAGCCTCAGTCAGACCAGAGATTCCAAACAACAGAAAACCCAGTGGCATTCCTCGTCACTTTTGAAAGGGTAGCCACAGCCCAAGGCTGGACAGCTGATTGTTGGGTAACGACTCTGGCTCCACTCCTCACAGGAGAAGCTCAGGCAGCCTACCAGGCTCTTCCGCAGACGAGGCCATGGACTATCAGCGACTAAAGGCTGCTATTCTGGATCGCCTAGGCCTCAACCCAGAGACCTACCGGCAGTGTTTCCGGGTGGTCAAATAAACAAACAGGGACAGACCCCGGGTCATAGCCCACCGCTTTGTAGACTTAGATACCAGGTGGATACAACCAGAGAAGCATACCAAGGCAGAGATCCTTGAACAGTTTGTGCTCGAGCAGTTCATAGATACTGGCCCCTCCTCCCGCTCCTGGGTAAAAAGGCATGCTGTAACTTCCCTAGATTAAGCGGTCGGCTTGGTGGAAAACTTTCTTGGGGATGACAGCCAAGAGGGTAGCTGGGTAGCTGGGATCAGCCCACACAAATACCAGCTACTTCCGGTAATACCAGAGGCAGGAGAGCAGACAATCAACGGGTTTACCGATCGCCATCTCTGGAGGTCCAGTAAACCTGATCGGAAGACCCTTTCCCATCGCGGAGGGGCCCTGGAACAAACTCTCGCAGAGACGCCCGTCCCGGATCTGAGGCCATTGGATCACCAAAGGGAGGACACCACCCACAGTATTCCCTGAGACCCTGTACTCCCGTCACCCATCCGTTGGAGAGGATTCCAACATCAAACAGATGGGAGGATCCCTTTCCACATCGGAGAGGTCCAAACGCCGATCCCCATCGAGAGGCTCGGCTGATGACCGAGTTTGCTGACTCAGGAGAGGATGAGATGGACTGTTCCTATGGCAGAACCACTGCCACTGCTTCTCTCCAAGGGGATCACGATCCGTGGTTGGTCCCAGCATCAGTGGAGGGGAAAACAGTAAAAGCCCTGGTGGACTCTGGATCTGGAAAAACCCTGATCCTAGAGGGCCTAATTGCAAACAACTGACTATCCTATGACTCTCCATGGAATATCGAATGTATCCATGGGGATATAAAGAAATACCCGACGGCGAACATTCTCCTCCGTATCAATGATCAAGAGGCTAGCCTACTAGTCAGAGTTGCTCCCTGGCTAACTGCCCCTGTTCTACTTGGCAGAGACTGGCCCTACTTCGGAACATTGTTGGCCCCTACTAATGTGGAGCCTACTCCTCCGGTACCGGAGAAGTCCGGGGACTTGTTTCCCTTTTCCCTTTTCCCCAGAGATTTTTCCCCATAGACACCGCGTTCTAAAGACGCGTAAACAGAGACGTGCGGAAAAAGAGGACTGGTTAAGAAAGGCTGGTACTCTAGGTAACCTTAGTAAGCCCAAAAAACTCCAAGACATGGTGGGAAATGACCAGGATGGGGAACAGATAGATATGGAAATGTTGCCAGACCTGGCTTTTCCTGAGGCAGAGGGAAGACTCAAGTCTGACTAGACAATATGAGAAGGTGGTACGGGTCAACGATAACATAGTGTATGAACAAGTTGTAAGGGTGTTTCCACATTTTGAACTATTGAATGACATCCTATATCGTGTGAATAAGGTTACACAAACAGGGGAGGTCAAATATTAGTCCCTAAAGTTTTTATGAAAACAGTGTTTACCCTAGCCTATACTCTCACATGGGGTGGTCATCTGGGCAGAGATAAGACCACGGACCACATCTCGTCCCGGTTCTACTGGCCAGGCATACATGGTGACATCATGAAACTATGTGAGACATATCCTGAATGTCAGTTAACTAGCCAAAAGGGACAGAAGCCGGCTCCCTTGGTTCCTCTGCCCTTGCTATCGGTCCCATTCGAGAGGATTGGTGTAGATCTGGTAGGACCTTTAGAACCCTCTGCGAAGGGACATAACTTCATACTAATTGTCGTAGATTATGCCACCAGATATCCTGAGGCTTCCCTCTGAGATCAGCCACTACTATACAGGTAGCTCAAAGGCTGTTAGAGCTGTTCTCTCAGGTAGGATTGCCCCAGGTAATGTTAACCGACCAGGGAACAAACTTCATGGCGAAGTTAATGCAGGATGTCCTGAACTTATTGGAGGTTAAATCCGTCCGGACCTCGGTCTACCATCCTCATACTGATGGATTGGTAGAGAGGTTTAACTGCACTTTAAAAACCATGCTTAGGAAGTTTGCGGATACTGAAAAGCGAGCTTGGGATGAATTTCTCCCTTTCCTATTGTTTGCGGAACGAGAAGTTCCCCAAGCCTCCACAGGTTTTCCCCGTTTGAGCTCCTATATGGACGCCAGCCTCGGGGTATTCTGGACCTACTGAAGGAATCCCGGGTGGAGGAGCCCTACCCCCCAAGAATACCTTTCAGTATGTCATAGACCTTAGAAATCACCTAGACATGATAGGTTGGTTTGCTAAGGAAAATATTAAATCTGCTCAAGAACGCCAAGAGGCAGTATAACCAAAATGCCCACATAAGGGTCTTCCAACCTGGGGACCAAGTGATGCTGCTATTACCGACATCAGAGAGTAAACTCCTAGCGAAGTGGCAGGGTCCTTTCCACAGCACCGGGGAGGTGAACTATGAGATCTCTCAACCAGGGTCCAGGAACCTTCAGAAACCCTGGAAAACAATGAGATCACTATTCATCCACCCTCTGGAAGGAGAGACGGATTTGGGTCCACAGCTTTCAAAGGGTAGTACTTACAATGACTATCAGGTCCCTATGGGAGAGCAGTTAAAAATGGAACAAATGTCAGACTTACTGGAATTATGTGACCAGTTTCCAGATAGTTAGGTGGTCTTGGGAGTGACAAAGCGCTTTTGATATGTTAAAGAAGTGCCTCTCAAAGGGCCCCGCTCTTCGGAGCCAACATTTTAAGGAGCCCTTTATAATTCAGATGAATGCCTCTGAGGTAGGACTGGGAGCAGTTCTGTCCCAACAATTTGAAGGTGTTGAACACCCCATACTGTTCATCAGTCAGAAGCTGTTCCCAAGGGAAATGAGGTACTGTGTCATTGAGGAGTGCCTCGCCATAAAATGGGCAATGGAGGCCTTGAGGCATTATGTCGCGGGGGTACACTTCAACCTGGTCACTGACCACGCACCCTTGAAATGGTTAAATAACATGAAGGACACAAACTTGAGCTTGACCCGGTGGTACATGGCCCTCCAGCCCTTCTCTTTTCATATACAGCATAGGCCTGGGAAGGAGCATGGAAATGACGATTTTTTGTCAAGAGAAGGAGTGGAGGGTCGGGCTTCAGCCATGTGGGGTCCTAGCCACATACAAACAGTGGAGGTATGTGACAGGGTGAAGTCAGGTACTGATAATTATGCCTGGGAAACATACATCGGAGTCCTTCATCCAGCACTCAGAAGCTTAACCCAGTAAGAATAGTTGGGCAATCAGGAAGTAAGCTGTTAAGGAGGCTAATGCTTGTAGCAGGTGGCTGTCTCAGACTACAGAACTGTCCTGTGCAAGCTGCTAGCCAGATGGATTTCCAACCCTCTCTCAAACTGTAAGAACTTTCATATTGTTCCATGACTATTGTGGTGTATGTTTAGGGGTTGGGAACTGGACATAGCCAGCCTGATAGATAGGGCTTGGAGTGTTAGCAAGTTCTCCCTATGAGGAGTAGGTGTTATTTTTGTAAGTTTTGTTTTGCCTTAAAGGGACAGTGTGCCCAAATGTTTTGTTGTGCTGTGAAGAAAAAAAACCACTCAACATTTGCTTTAACCTGAAACTACACGTGTGGACTATTGTCTGACCTCGCCTACAGGCCGTCCTGCCACAAGGAGGATAAGAAGAAATGTCTAGAGAATATTCCTCTATCTTCACTGGGCACTAGGGTTTCCTGATTTAGGAAAATTTCAGGCAAGATGACCTTTAAGTCCACAGTACAGGCACAGCCCCCTGACACGTCTCCTAGTGCTCTCCTGATCAGGTAATTTGGTATCACTTAATTGTATTGGTTCCTCATCTGGGAGAGGTGCCGTAAGAGGAGTATTGAAGTGGGAGGGAAGCCAAATTATTGGGGGGTTTGAGGAGCGGTTTCACTTTGTCTGCCGTTCTCGCATCCGGAGATCCACTTTGATACAGAGAGCAATCAATTCCTTCAGATCTTTAGGGGTGTCCCGGCAAGTTAATTTGTCCTTTAAACACTCATAAAGCCCCTGTCAAAATGCTGCCACCAGAGCTTCATTGTTCCAGTCCATCTCCGTAGCAAGGGTTTGGAACTCAATGGCATACTGGTCCCCGGTACGGCTCCTTGCCAGATTCGAAGGAGAGAAGCAGAGGACCCACGACCGGAAGCATCAAAAACTCTTTTGAATGTCTGGAGAAAGGCAACGCTTCGTTAATTAGTGGGGATTCCTTCTCCAACATAGGGTAAGCTCAGGCCAAAGCCTCGTCCGTCAGAAGGGAAATTACGTTGGCTACCATGGATCGATGGGTGCAGAACACGGAGGGCTGGAGTTTGAAATGAATCAAACACTGGTTCAAAATCCCTCTACAAGTCATAAGGTCCCCTCCGTAATGTAGAGGCGTCAGGATCTGTGGTTCCCTGGGCATATGGGATGACGAGGCTGCCCATAATGGCAGTGCAGGGGTAGACCCACCTGGAGTGTGTCCAGTCAGGTGATAATGTCCTGAAGACGGCTTGAAATGAGTGTCACCTGTTGGTTTTTCTGGCGAGGCATCTCTCATGATCTCTGAGCAGTCCCCTTGGAGAGATTCAGTTCTCGCTACCTCAGCGGGGTCCATGTTTGGGCCGAGAAAAATGTGACGAAGCTCATCGAATCAGGAAGTGGACCCGCAGGGCTGAGGTAGGGATGCAGAATAACCGACCGGAGCCCAGGGACTGAGTCCTGTAAGAGTATCCGAGGTCGGTAAGCAGGAAGGGGTCAGGGCTGGCAGCAGTGGTGCAGAGTCAGGCAACCGGCCAAAGTCAGGGCAGGCAGAAAGCAGCGAGGTCGGGGTCACGGTCCGGGGTCAGCAACAGAGGAATCCAAACAGGTAAAAGGGAAAGGCAAGACAGCAAAGTCCACCAGGAGCTTCAAAACTTAGAACCTTGCTCGGCGACCCTACTAGGAACTTCAGCCTTATATAGCAGGCTGCCAGTAAACAAAATGGCCAAACTGAGCAAAAAGGGCAGGCAATCTGTAAAACCTGAACTGCAAGAAAAGCCATCATGGATCGGTCAGAATCCTTACAAATAGCAGATCTTTCTCCACTGCCTTCTGAAATACATCAATAACAATCTGTTGAGAATAATGGGTGGGGGGGGGGGGGGGGCACCGATGGACTGTGACGTTGTCAGTGCCCGTCAGTATGTACTCATACTTGAGTAATCTGGCATTAGGAAATTGGTTTGCGTGTACAAAAGATTTTAAAAGGCAATGAATAATTTGGAAATCCAAATGCAAGAATACTAAGGAGAGCCTTTTTCTAAGTGAAGAAAATATTCTTCACAGCTGTCAGTCCACAGGAGTGGATGACCCACACCTTTTCTCGTTAAATCTCATAATGATGCTGCTATAGACGAGAAATTTGTAATCCATTGACAGCAATATCCTGCCAGGACTTTGACCAGATATTACCAAACAGATCAGTGGATTCTGGTTGGGTTACTATTAGGGGTTCTTGGGATTATTATCATGCTTTATCGGCTACCTAAACGAAAGGTTACGAAAATTAAAGTGTTCCCAATTTTAATATACCTATGTGTGTTAGGACATCTGGGGATAGCAGAAGAGAGAAACTTGTTTCTAGGTATAGCACAGAGGGTAGCCCTCAGTATTAATATGACACCTTTCAATGTCTGTGTACACATGATATACTAGGGATAAAAGAAGTACAGGCATACCTCGCTTTAAGGACACTCACTTTAAGTACACTCGCGAGTAAGTACATGTCGCCCAATAGGCAAACGGCAGTTCACGCATGTGCCTGTTAACACGTCCTGAACAGCAATACCGGCTCCCTACCTGTACCGAAGCTGTGCGCAAGCAGGGAGACTGTAGAGCCTGTTACAAATGCGTTATTTACATCAGTTATGCACGTATATAACGATTGCAGTACAGTATATGCATCAATAAGTGGAAAAAAGGTAGTGCTTCACTTTAAGTACATTTTCGCTTTACATACATGCTCCGGTCCCATTGCGTACGTTAATGCGGGGTATGCCTGTAGTGTTGAAGCTGGAAGACTCTTTGAAAGTATCATATAGCTGGTATTTAGGACTACGCACGACGTGGTTTTGATCTCTGGAAGCGAAACTGTTGCAAGGACTGATTATATGGGAATGTGTTTTGTTGTCATATTCATTGTTAACTCTTGCATTAAAGGATTGATAACCAAGCTGACCTCTCAAGCCGTTCCTTCCATGCCCCTTCAAGAAGATATATATGGAGACCAGACAAAAACCCCTCTAATGAAACAATACCTTCTTAATGTGATCCAACGACAAATAAATGCCTGTCAGTAGAGATAAAAACAATTGTGAATGGATAAGGAGTGTGTGAGACTCCAAGGGACTGAGGTGCCAAGGAATACCCTCTACTATGGATGGATACCTTATTCTCCAAGAATAAAGTTTTACATTTCTCACTGAAGATTTCGAAATCTGTTGAAATGGACTGGGGGAGGGGGGTTCTCTGGAGAATTATGAGCAGTATTATAAATCCATTTTGTCTGTCCTGTCTTGTCTCAGTATCCATGTTGTGTGAAAGAACGAGTTTTTTGCTGACAGAAGATTTCCACAACTGTGCCTGTGGCTCAACGCCCGGAATGATAGTGATAAGACGTATTCTGTTGCTGTACAGAATTATAGTGATAAGATGTACCTTGTTGTTGTTCAGAGCTATTTTAATACCAGTTTTTACTAGCTTTTAGGGACCTTGAAAATGATAGACGTAGTATAGGGAGTAGCTTGCGTGATCACAGAATGTAGGTGTCACGTCATTATAATATCCCTAGTAAACAATGTTAGTCTATATAAGCCTGCTTGGGACTGCCACCTGGCAGAGACTCTGGTGACTCTCCTGTGTGATCATTCAGTATGCTATATACGCAATAAATTACTCAACATAGCAAACCTGTGTTTGCTTCTATCTGCATGAATCAGCAAACAACCACAAAACATACATACACAGAACCATCTATGTGTATACAAACATGCACAGAAATATGTACAAACATGCTTCCATGCAGACATACACCGGAACATCTATGAACATACAAATATGCACACAAAAAGGAACAAAAGTACAAACACACACTTATGAACACACCAGTGGGGTTATTCATTAAAGTGTGATAGTGCTGCCACATGGAAACGCTTGATTGGTACTATTGCACTATAATAACCCCCAAAAGCTCATAATCATACAGACTATAAACCCATGCATACAGGCATGCAAAGACACATACAGGGAAATTCATGCATTTAGGGACTCATGTTACTTGTCCCGCATGGCACCCTGCGAGCACGCAACCTGCATACACCGCAAGCTCTGCCCCACTTTTCACCTCCGCAGTGGTCCGTCAAATGGACAATATCTCCTCTACAGGACCAGGATCAATACAAAACCTACAAGCTGCCCCACTCGTCACCTTCGCAAAGGTCCCTCAAATGAGTTCTATCTCTCCTAAATCCGTCCCAACATACCACCGCCACGAACAGCATACAAGTGAGCCTGTGACTTAGATATGCAACCAGGGTTAATACACACGGCTACTCTTGTCAACTAACCTTTCTCCTATGCAAAAGTACCTCCAATGAGTTACTATTAACCCCTTACTCAATTGCAAATCATATCTATCCACTGCCACCACCTGAGGTAGTTATGCAAACCAAAGATGTCAAATTAATATTTGTCAGGGCCTCAGGTCCCTCTGTATTATAGAAAAAACTATGCACTTTAACACACAAAAATCAGTACCAATATGTATCTGAAAATGTTAATACTCTCTCCAGAGCATTAGAACAGGGAAAAACCCGGGCGCTTCCTCCGAAATGTGTATTTAACAAGGGAAATATGATAAGCAGTTTACAACCTTGAAATTATATACAAGGGTCCCCTCAGTGTCGTAGTCTCTCCTATGGCTCTGACCTCAATAGGATCTATCCAGGATCCTTGTTGGTACAGGGATACAGAAAAAAAGGGGGAGCACAGGTTGAGGAATTTTGTTATGATGTATATGACCTCTAATAGATAGTGGTGGGGGTCATAAAATAAAAATAGAAACACACTTACACGGCCTTGTATAAATGCTGTCACATCAAGGTTTTTTTGTGGTCTTCTTTTCTTTATTTCTGCTGTAGTGATTTTCTTTCTTCTCAGGTCCAGGTATCTTCCTAGATTCACCAACGGCTTTCCATTCAGACGTCACCCTCAAGGCAAACAAATATATACAATGTTTAAGGGAAAATGTATACAATAGTAATGTGTGTCAGGCAGTGATAATGATAAAGCAGCAAAAAACTGCAATCACTCACACGAACAGGTGTGAGTGCAAACTATGGGGGGGGGGGGGGGGATCTTTCCTTTTTCCCTCACATGAAGAGTCTCAATGTTTTGTGTCCTATAAACACATAGAGATGGTGGGTAATAGATGATAAATGTAAGAATGATACTCACACGGCCTCGTGTGAGTAAGCACACATAAAGGTATCTTTGCAAACTTCTTTAGACTTCAGTGCTAGCCTCCAGGCATAAGGAGAGTAGCAGAAAGCTCCTCCCTTATGGTAGTACAAAACGAGGTGCAGTCTCAGGTGAAATTAGCTACCGGTTACTTTATTCAAACATTAAAAACGCTAAAATATATCAACAAAAAAGATAAAAACACAAAAGCAAACATAAAAAGAATACAGCCAGTCTTCAGGATGAGTGATCGTAGGGCGCGTGGTGCGCAGCTAACTGCCTCCGCGTCCGGGTATAGTGCTGCGTTCCTATTGACATACTCCTCGACGGTGGCTGTTGAGTCCAAAATTGCTTACAAGTAAGAGCAATGTGTTTCGCCCTTTTTGGGCTTCCTCAGGCTCCGTAGATGGGGGAATAAGGCTTGTGTTAGGTCTATATACTGATGCTAGCCAATCCCCTATCTGTTTAAGCAATGCAAGTCTGTTTTCCTATTCAAAGTTAATGAGTATGATCTAAGTGCTTCCTTTAGTCAATGTTATGTAGTCACATGATCGCAACTCCAATTAGAACATTAAATAAATACATACATACATATATAAATAAAGCCTGATATTAACGTGACAGAGTGTAACATATTTATATAATAGTGACAGGTAAGTGTATACATGTGTATATATGCCCAAACATGACACATATACATTCATAAATAAAAGCATAAAATTGTGATATTAGTTTTCAAAAATTGGCAATAATGTCAAGGAGTATGCCAAGCGTAATACTGACATATCTTAATGGTAAAGTGAGTGTCCCTATGTAAATACTAATAAAACATGTTTAAGAGAACGTGCAATGTGATATACTTATTTCATTATACAGTGTGTAATATAAACCATGGTTTAATTATAACCATTGGAATAGATGAATAAGCGGACGCAGAGGCAGTTAGCTGCGCACCACGCGCCCTACGATCACTCATCCTGAAGACTGGCTGTATTCTTTTTATGTTTGCTTTTGTGTTTTTATCTTTTTTGTTGATATATTTTACCGTTTTTAATGTTTGAATAAAGTAACCGGTAGCTAATTTCACCTAAGACTGCACCTCGTTTTGTACTACCATAAGGGAGGAGCTTTCTGCTACTCTCCTTATGCCTGGAGGCTAGCACTGAAGTCTAAAGAAGTTTGCAAAGATACCTTTATGTGTGCTTACTCACACGAGGCCGTGTGAGTATCATTCTTACATTTATCATCTATTACCCACCATCTCTATGTGTTTATAGGACACAAAACATTGAGACTCTTCATGTGAGGGAAAAATGAAAGATCCCCCCCCCCCCATAGTTTGCACTCACACCTGTTCGTGTGAGTGATTGCAGTTTTTTGCTGCTTTATCTTTATCACAGCCTGACACACATTACTATTGTATGCATTTTCCCTTAAACATTGTATATATTTGTTTGCTTTGAGGGTGATGTCTGAATGGAAAGCCGTTGGTGAATCTAGGAAGATACCTGGACCTGAGAAGAAAGAAAATCACTACAGCAGAAATAAAGAAAAGCGGACCACAAAGAAACCTTGATGTGACAGCATTTACACAAGGCCGTGTAAGTGTGTTTCTATTTTTATTTTATGACCCCCACCACTATCTATTAGAGGTCATATACATCATAACAAAATTCCTCAACCTGTGCTCCCCCTTTTTTCTGTATCTCTCTCCAGAGCATGCAATAGTTACATAGTTACATAGTAGATAAGGTTGAAAAACGACGTACGTCCATCAAGTTCAACCTATGCTAAATTTAGACAACAGATACTTTATCCTATTTCTATACTCATTGATCCAGAGGAAGGCAAACAAAAAACCCCAGAGCCATACTGTATCATACAATATCTCATAAGGGGAAATCCCTGGATCAACATCCCTCCCATGTATACTTATTTGGTATATCCATGTATACCTTTCCTTTCTAAAAAGATGTTTAACATTTTTTTGAACAAATCTATTGTATCTGCCATCAGTCTACATGGGTAATAAATTCCACCTTTTAACTGCCCTTACTGTAAAGAACCCTTTCCTTTGTTGCTGGTGAAATCTCCTTTCCTCCAACCTTAAGGGATGGCCCGAGTCCTTTGTACTGCCTGTGGGAAGAAAAGTTCTTTTGAAAGCTCCTTGTATTGTCCCCGAATATATTTGAATATAGTTATCATATCCCCTCTTAGACGCCTCTTTTCTAATGTAAATAAATCTAATTTAGCTAGCTTCTCCTCATAAGTTAGATTGTCCATCCCCTTTATTAATTTGGTGGCTCTTCTCTGCACTCTCTCTAGTTCCATAATGTATTTTCTTAGGAGTATTGGCCAAAATTGTACTCCATATTTAAGGTGTGGTCTTACTAATGCTTTGTAAAGGGGCATAATAATGTTTACTTCCCTTCCATCCATTGCCCGTTTAATGCAAGGTAAGATCTTGTTTTCCTTTGCAGCTACTGCATGACTTTGGGCACTATTGCTAAGCCTGCTGTCTACAAGCATTCCTAACTCCTTCTCCATCAAGGATTCCCCTATTTATCCCCATTTAATTTGTAAGTCGCGTTTTTATTCTTGCATCCCAAATGCATTACCTTACATTTATCTGTATTAAACCTCACCTGCCATTAACCTGCCCACGTTTCCAGTCTCTCCAAGTCCTTCTGCTCTGATTCTACTACCTTACACAATTTAGTATCATCAGCAAAGATGGAGACTTTGTTCTCGATGCCAACCTCAATGTCATTAATAAACAAGTTAATAAGCAAGGGTCCCAGTACCGATCCCTGAGGTATTCCACTCACAACTTTAGCCCAACCTGAAAAAGTTCCATTTATGACAACCCACTGTTGTCTGTCCTTTAACCAGTTTTCAATCCAGGTGCATATATTATTACTGAGTCCAATTTTCTTTATTTTGTACACCAACCTCTTGTTTGAAACTGTATCAAAAGTCTTTGCAAATTCTAAGTAGACCACATCAACTGCATTACCCTGGTCTAAATTCCTACTTACCTCCTCAAAGAAACAAAGGTTAGTGTGGCATGATCTATCCTTCATAAATCCATGCTGATTATTACTAATAATTTTGTGTTCCATTAGGTATTCCTGAATATTATCCCGTATTAAACCATCAAGTAGTTTCCCCACAATTGAAGGCAGGCTTACAGGTCTGTAATTCCCTGCTTGTGATCTAGCTCCCTTTTTAAATATAGGCACCACATCTGCTTTACGCCAATCTTGTGGTACTGAGCATGTGGAAATGGAGTCCTTTAATATTAAATATAATGGTTTGGCTATTACTGAGCTTAACTCCTTGAGAACTCTTGGATGTATGCCTTCGGGGCCAGGTGCCTTATTTACTTTAATTTTTTCAAGCCGCTTATGAACTTCTTCCTCAGATAACCAATTGTTCATTAATATGGAGGTTGTGGCTTCGTCCTGCAGCACTACTATTGAAATGGATTCTTCCCTGGTAAACACAGAGGCAAAGAATTTGTTTAATACTTCTGCTTTTTCCTTATCTCCAATAATCTGCATACCCATCTCACACTGAAAGGGTCCTATATTTTCGTTTCTCATTTTTTTGTTATTAAGGTAAAGAACATTTTAGGGTTGACCTTTCTTTCTATTGCAATCCTTTTTTCATTATCCATTTTTGCTAAGTTGATTGCCATTTTGCAATTTTTATTACATTCCTTATAATTCTGATACGATGTCTCCGTCCCTTCTGACTTAAAGAATCTAAACGCCTTCCTCTTCTTGTCCATTTCCTCCCCTACCTGTTTATTTAGCCACATTGGTTTTGACTTATTTCTTTTATACTTATTACCCAAGGGTATACACTGATAAGTGTGCTTTTCTAACAATGTTTTAAAGACTGCCCATTTATCTTCTACAAAAAGTTCATTCAGAGCCCAAAGCATTACTTATGAACTGTTTTAAGATATATAAAAATACAGTGCTAAGGTTATAGAAAAAAGGTATTACAAAAACATACAGTTACAATAAAATGCAGAACAGCTTCTTAAAATAAAAGGGTAAAACATAAAAGAAAAACCAATAGATTACCAAATGTCATATTTTCCCCAGAGAGGTCACCGGTTCAGGAATATGAGATTCACGTGTTTTATCCAAAACATTCCTCTTGTGAGATCTAATTTTCATAATCTTTGCTCAGACTTAAATACAATTCTTTCCCATTGAACACAACCTAAACCCAGCCCCTGTCGTAAATCAACCGTGAAATTGACAGCTTTACAACAGAGTGAAACACCTCCCACCAAATGACGTTTCAACTCTTTTTAATATCTACAGGCACTTATAACTTTCCTTAACTAACACACATATGTGAGTCCCAGCAATACATTCAGGCACTCATGGCGGACGCAATGAGATTAAATATGAACATTGTAATCCTAAAATTAAGAGACAAATCAGTATCTGTCTCCGAGTACCTGTAAGACTTAATGTGTAAGTAATCATTATGTACGACACGGTGCCACGGATACCCACATGTCATTTTTAGCACGTTGAGCAGAGTACATCACATGATATTCTCATTTTTAATAAAGTCACCCTTGGTTTGATATCTTCTGCAGCCACACCTCTTGAACCTTGCAGAACCATCTAGCGAATGTCTTTGAAGCTCAGCTGTAAAAAGACCATGTTTATAAACGTGTCACAGGGGCCATAATTTATTCCCATGTCTGGAAAGACAACAGGCCTGATCTTGAAACTATATCAGCTTGTACCACAAAGTCTGCAAAAGGTGATAACTTACCATAAAACCTCTCTTTGTAATTTTTGCACCCAACTTTAATCAAGCCCCTTTGAAGCTCTCACAGATTCATGACAAGCCAGACCCCAAATTTTATATTTTCAACTTCAAACTGTAGCTCATTAACCCCTTAAGCACAAGAGGGATTAAAATACCTAATATCTCCTGACATTATCATGATACTACTATAGACTATGCCCCTTACTGTGGTTAATTAAGTTAGCGGCTACAGTACATTTCAACTTCTCCTGGCTGCAAAACCAATGCTAAAACCGAGCATTAAAAGAAAACATATAAGTAAAATAAGAAGGAAACTCCAAACCCATATTGTTCCTAAACATTTCGAAATGTACCACAATTCACACCCCAAGGCCTCACCTTCAAGGGGACTGAGTAGGTCACCCCACATTGGAGGGGTGATAATAGGGCATTAAACTTGGCACAAACAGAGACTTTCTGGATTCGTAGAATCAAATCTATGAGTCCGGGAGCTCTCAATGTGGATTTAGATATTGGAGCCTTTTTATGAACATTTTTGTATATGAACATTTGCTATTCAGGTTACGTTAGCTGTATTTATCCATTCTTTTAATAATTTATATCTATATATATTTTTATATTTATCATTTGAATTTGGTGTATATACTGAATTTGTCTTCCCACTCTCTCTATTTTCTTTTCCTTCCCCATTGCTTTGGGAGCTCCTCTTTGGGAGAAATTAGATATATCCAATAGATACTCTACGTTTGAGTATTTATCCTAAGAATGTAGATAAATAATTTGGGGGGGGGATGTGAGATGTCTTTACATTCTGAATTGTGTGTTATTCTGATATACACATCACCATCTATATCTAGTTTTTCAATCAATGACATAAAAGCCAAATATAAAGTTGAATTATTCCAGTATGTTTGAAGGATGTAAATCATAATACCCTTGAGTATATTTATATCTGTATTATGTTATATATGTAGTAAATTTTTATTACCCATATAGAATAAATCCCAGTAGGTTTATCAGTAAGATAGTACCTAGTTGTGCCATTTGTATTATGTATGATAGTTTCTACTGTCGACCAATCATATTACCGAACGGGGTATATAGGAAGAGAAAATCTAAGCCAACCAGATCCAGGATCCTCCTACATCCGGGACCGGAAGAGCGTCACAGCCGAAAGTGATGCAAAGGAGATATCCGAGACAGAGTTAGCGGTGAGAGCTCCACAGCAGACACACATCTATTACGTGCCTTGTTAGATTTGACACTATGTAAGTGTACATCTCATACTTTTTAACCTTGATAAAGTTTGCATTTTTTGCTGGATTGAACTAGAATGGCTTTTTCGTTCCATTAACCCCTGCATTGCCAGGCCCACACCACATGGAATTGATATCATCACATATCCACTAAAGAAAAGATTGAATAGGATCTCCCTCATCCATTGTTTGCCAGTTTTGGATTTGCTTGTTTGCATTGGGAAAATGTGAGTTCCCACCACTACATTACCCTCACTGATTAAGGATTTATTGCACTATGATGTGTTTTTATTTTCTTTTATATACATCAATTTGAAACTGCGCACCCCTACTTTGAAATACAGCATGCTATAAACGCAATAAATTACTCAACATAATGAACCTGAGTTTGCCCCTATCTGTAGAAACGAGCAGACAACCACAAAACATACACAGAACCATCTATGTACAAACATGCACAGAAATATCTACAAACATACTTCCATGCAGACATACACCAAAACGAACATCTATGTACATACACATGTGCACACCAACAGGAACTAAAGTACAAAAACCACTGCTATAAACACACCAGTGGGTTATTCATTAAAGTGTGATAGTGCTGCCACATAATAACGCCTGATTGGCACTATCACACTTTAATAAATAACTCCCAAAAGCTCACAATCATACAGTCTATAAACCCATACATACAGGCATGCAAAGACACACACAGGGAAACTCATGCATTTAGGGACTCATGTTACTGTATATCCGCCAAAGTGGATATAGACAATGCCCCTTAAGCCACGCTTATAGTGCTGGCGATGCTGACGTCACACTGTGGTCGCTGGAAAAATCTAATTGAAATTACTTCCAGCGATCGCGACCAAGCTGTCGCATCGCGCTTACTATAAGTGCACGCAACGTCGTCAATGCATTTGTTTTGGCGCCACGTCGCTGTCGCCGGCACTATAAGCACGGCCTTACTGTGGTTAATTAAGTTAGCGACTACAGTACTTTTCAATATCTCCTGGCCGCAAAACCAATTCTAAAGCCGAGCATTTAAAAAAAAAAAAAAAAAAACAACATATTCAGTGAGATTCTTCTTCTATGATAAATGTCATGCATTCTCGTAATTATAGCCCTGATATTGCAGCCAGAATGCTTTGATAAGATGATCCAGAGAAGCATGACAACAAAAATGTACAAACACAGATTGAAGAAAACAGCGACGCTTGTGAACTGTTTTCTCTTAAAATGCTTGTATTTTGTGTGTATAAAAACATGGAGAATATAAAGTGCTCTTCTGATGGGAGTGACTTTCCCAGGGACAGTTTCATCTGCTTTGGATCTTCTCCCTGCCCCTCCTGGCGTCTTTTGCAGAGATGTTACAGAGCCTCAGCTCCCCCATCCTCGCTGCCAGGGGCATCGTAGCTTGTGCAGGGGTCCCAGCAGCTGCAGTATCTCCTCTGAATGGCAAACACAAGTTCATAAATATGTTTTTTTTTTAGCATGAATCAGACTGAATACAACATTACGGCAATATGTATCAAAAAGAAAGCTTAGAAACTTTAGTAACGCCATCTTGCCTGAGAACTGTACAATATTCTCTTCCCAAAGGCCTGAGTTTCAAATAGTAAATGTCTTATATAATTCATGTAAAGACTCACTGCAGCTTAGCAAGATTCAGGGTTTAATTATAAAATTTTACAGCTGCAAAACTTATTTCTCAATATTGTACTCACGAAAAAGTCCTCCTTGGCGCTGGTCATCAGAGTTGGTGTATTAAACAGTGATATAGAAAACAACCAAAAAATAAATAAGTGTAAACCTTCCAATTTACCTTCTGTGACAATATCACCACTTGTGCATTAATAATGGTTCATCAAAGCACCAATAAAGACCGTGATAACAACTTGTACTTTCGCGGCCGAGTTTATTCTTACATTTGCCCGGTCTCGGCCGCGACAGTAACCGGGCGCGCGCCGGGGTGTCCCGTGCGCGCGCCGAAGCCTCGGAGGAGCGGTCCTCCGATCGGGGCTTTCCCCTCCCCTCTCCGGGTCCCCCGGAACCCCCCACCGCCGTCCCCCACATCGCGGGACACCAGGGCTGGGCATGCGCGCATGGGGCGCAGGCACCCGATGAAGCGTGACCGCGCATCAATGATGCGCGGCACGCCGAGGGGATTTGGCTAGCAAGCCGGGAAATCTCCCGGCTTGCGGAACTAGCCCAATAAGAATAAAACGTGTCGCCAGTGTACCTTTTAAATCCCGTCACATAGGGTGACGCGTCACGATGACGTGTCGACATTACCCAGGAATCACAGAGGAAGCGAGCTGGTACTCATGAAACATGTAGGGTGTTTTACTAGTGCTGGGAATAATGAAGTGATCGGGACCTCAACACTCCAGGCATCAACTCGGCGCTACACGCGGACACCGGAGCAGTGTGGATACTCTACATACCTAGCCTGACACCAACCACAGATGTTATTTTATCTACATACGCATTTTTATTGGAAAATTTGTGAGTAAGATTCCCTATTTTTTATGTTGTATTAAATTGTTTCAAACATTATTGTGCCATGAGAATTGTCGTTCTCTCTTTCAAATCTATGTCACTTATCTATGCCACTGGGCATCTCCTTACCAATCTTGGAGCTAAGTATTCATAATCCATCACCTACACCTTCAGATTGTTCCACCACGTTTGTCTGTTATTCCATGCGTACACATGGATCTCTGCATGTAATTATTCACACCAGTGTGTGCAGGATTTAACATCATGCCATAACTAGTCCTGGAAGGGATTTAAAGGGTACAAGTTGTTATCACGGTCATTATTGGTGCTTTGATATACCATGATTAATGCACAAGTAGTCACAGTAGATAAATTGGAAGGTTTACACTGATTTCTTTTTTGGTTGTTTCCATATCACGGTTTAATACACCAACTCTGAGGACGAGCGCCAAGGAGGACTTTTTCTTCAGCACAATATTGAGAAGGATTTTAGACAATCCGAGAGTCATCCTGGCTGCAGGACTTTCGTCACGTAAGGTGCCTTTATCTGAATTTGGACATTTGTTTGTTATCATGTTTTTTTCCTGTTGGACTTAGCGCTGGGTTGTGTATCCATCATTATTTCTCACTATAACTGCTCCATATAATTCCCCCTATTGCTCCATATAAACGCTTCCTATATATCCTCCCATGGCTCCATATAACACCTCCTATGGTTCCATATTGTAAAGATTCGGCTTCGGTCCCGACCCCATGATTCACTCCGTGACAAGACAGGTGACGCGCCTCGCACCGAGGTCGTGCACAGGCGCCGCACGCCCAGATGTGAAGTCACCACACAGATTGGGCTTAGGCCCCACCCCTGTGAAGCCACGGAGAAGCTCCCTCGCGCATCTACGCGCCGGCGCCATGTTGCCAGGGACACGCATGGGGTTAACACAATGACCTCCAATTACTCCACACCTGCGGTACACTCCGCCCCTGCTTACCAGTGGACAGAACATGTCTGATTATTCATCCCTCACAGCCTGGTGCAGCCCTGCTATTGGCGGTCACTCCCTTATATGCTCAGCCAACCCTCCTCCGCGTTGGCTGAGCATAACCGTAGTTTGTGACTTGTGCTTGCCTCAAGCAACCTGCTGTTTACCTTGCCTTGTTTCCTGCCTGCTGCTTTTCGTTGTATCTGACTTTTGCTTCTTCCTTGACCTCTGTCTTCTCTGACACTTTACCTTGGCTTTTATTTGGACTCCGACCTTCTATATTCCTGGACCCCAGCTACGCACTACGACCATCTGACTTCTCCAACCCCAAGACACGGCGAGTACCACAACCATCCTAACCTCTTCTACCCTGACCCGGCTACGACTCTGCAATCCGGACGCGGTTGCGAGGTTGTTGGTCGGTGTATTCAAACATCCCCACCTCAGCCTTGCGGTCCCGTCCTGTTTGTGGTGGGCACCCGTTACAGTATGCTCAGCCCCACAAACATGGACCCCCCTGAGGTGGGTCGAGTTTTGAACCTGCACTCTGACATGTTAGCCAAGCTTGAAAAGTATCTTGACCAGAATAGTCAACGTATGGACCAACTCCAACCGACAGTGCATACTTTTACATCCCAGGCAAAATGTACCCATATTGATTCTGTTCTCTCAGTGGTGCCTGCTCCCGCAGCTGTTCCCATGAATGCAGCCTCCGAACCCCGACTTCCTACACCCAACCGCTATGGAGGTGAACCGCTTGGTTGCCGTAGATTTCTCAATGTTTTATACAGTTCGAATTGATGCCCTCCCGTTTTTTGTCCCAGCGATCCAAGGTGGCCTATGTCATCTCCCTGCTCATTGATGATGCCTTAGCGTGGACTTCACCCATCTGGGAACAGAGGCCGGACCTCACCTGCGACATAGCCCACTTCATCAAAGAATTCCGCAGAGTATTCGACACACTTGGGCGCAAAGTAACAACAGCTCCTTCATCTCTCTTCCATATATTCCAAGGCAGTCATCCCGTGGCTCGGTATGCAGTAGAATTTTGGACCATAGCCGCAGTGACCGGCTGGAACGATTTGGCGTTAGCCTGACTGAGAAACTTAAGGATGAACTTGCCACATTGGAACGCCCCACGAAACTAGAGGAACTCATCGGCCTATGTATCCGAGTGGATTTGATTTACAGGAGAGAAAGGCAGAAAGAGATCGTCGTAAGCAAGGTATGCAATCTCTCAGCAACCTTTACAAAGGGCCCTTTAACCCTCCTTTCACGTACCTGGAAGAACCCATGCAGCTCAGAGGCAACAAACTTTCACCCGGTGAAAAACAACGCAGATGTAATGCCGGACTCTGTCTCTATTGCGGTAATGTCAGACACCAGGTAACCTCCTGTCCCCATAAGTCCGGAAACACCAAAGTTCCAGTGAGAGCCGGGAGGATCACACTGGGAACTCTATCTGCCTCCCCTACCAAGATGACAACCAGGCTTCTGTTACCAGTCACGCTTACCAGTGATACCTTCAAGGCCTCCACTCGGGTCTTTCTGAACTCCGGGGTCAGGTGGGAATTTCATTGACCAGGGATTGGCAGAGAAAAATAAAATCCCTTTGGTACGCAAAAGCCACCCAAAAGGTCTGGAAGCTATTGACGGCCGTCCCTTAACTCCCGCCTTTATCTCTCTTCAAACTGTTCATTTACAGTTGCACTGTGGCTGCAGCAGGGGTCCCCCTATCATCCCATTTACAGTTGCACACAGGAGAACTTCATTCCGAAAGGATTTCATTGGACGTCATCCATACTCCTACCGTCGACGTCATCCTGGGACTCCTATGGCTCCAATTACATAACCTTCGGATAGACTGGACAGCACAATCTTTCCAATGGAGTTCTCACTGCCTGCAGAACTGCTCCGTGCCGTCCAAAGGTCTATGCGGGGTCTCAGTACCCAACCAAGTAACTTCTCTTCTACCTGTAATTTACTCTGAATTCCAGGACGTATTCAATAAGGCTCAATCCAAGGTGGCCAACCCCACCGGTCATTCGACTGTCCCATCGATCTACTGCCCGGCTCAACACCACTGTGAGGATGTTCCTACCCATTGTCATTTCCAGAGATCAAAGCCATGAAAGAATACATCCAAGAAAATCTACAGAGGGGTTTTATCCAGAAGTCCTCGTCCCCTGCAGGTGCAGGTTTTTTCTTTGTTAAGAAAAAAGATGGATCTCTCAGACCGTGCATTGATTATCTTGGTCTTAATAAGATCACAATCAAGAACCAGTACTTTTTACCCCTTATTACTGAACTTTTCGACAGACTCCAGGGTTCCACCATTTTCACCAAACTAGACTTATGAGGAGCTTACAACCTAGTAAGAATTCGATAAGAGTGATGAGTGGAAACAGCTTTTAACATCCGGGACGGACATTACGAATACCTTGTCATGCCGTTTGGACTTTGTAACGCCCCCAGGGTATTCCAGGATTTTGTCAACAAAGTTTTCAGGGATCTTCTCGATCAATACGTCCTTGTCTATTTAGATTATATACTTATCTTCTCCAAGACCGCACACGAGCATCCTGCCCATGTCAAACAGATACTCCAACGTCTGCGGGAGAATCACCTATTCGCAAAATTGGAAAGTGTCAGTTTCACCAGACCATAACGTCCTTTCTAGGCTACATCAACTCCGACACAGGCCTGGCCATAGACCCAGCCAAAGTGAAAGCGGTTATAGATTGGCCCCTTCCCACAAATCCATACAACGGTTACTAGGCTTCGCCAATTACTACCGGAGGTTCATACAGAACTTTTCCGCGGTAGTAGCGCCCATTACGGCACCGACGCAGAAAGGAGCCAACCCAGCACTGTGGCCTCCTGCAGCCATCCATGCTATCGAGAAGCTGAAAACAGCCTTTTTATCAGAAGCTGTGCTCGTGCATCCTGATCCGGGGTTACCCTTAACCCTTGAGGTGGACACTTTTGATGTCTGAGCTGGAGCAGTGCTGTCCCAAAGGAAGACTCAGCAAGCCAAATTACACCCTAGTGCCTTCTTTTCCAAGAAGTTCTCCCCCTCCGAACAGAACTATGACATTGGCAACCGGGAACTATTGGCACTCAAAATTGCCTTGGAGGAAGGAGACATTTGCCGAGGGTACTGAAAATCCTGTTACTATTCTGACAGACCATAAGAATCTTCTCTACATTGATGGTGCACGTCGCCTAGGGTCGGGTCGCGACAAGCCCGATGGTAACCTTTTTTTCTCGGTACAATTTTATTATTTCGTATTTACCAGGGTCAAAAAACGTGAAGGCAGACACTCTCTCTCGCTAATTTCTTGTGGAAGACAAGGCTGAGGTCCAAGAAGATACCATACTTCCCCCATCCTGTATAATCTCCGCCAACACTTTTGACGCATTAGAAGACATTACGCAAGGTCAGTCTGCTATTCTGGAGGGTCTCGAGGTTCCAGATGGACGTCTCTACATCACTAGCATCGCAAAAAGGTGCTGGAATCGGGTCACTCATCTAAAAGCTCCGGACACCCAGGTACAAAGAGAACTATCGACCTCCTGGAACGGACCTTTTGGTGGCTCGGGATATGTAAGGACATAAAAGAATTTGTGACTGCATATCCGACATGTGCCCAAAACAAGACTCTCCATAACAGGCCATCAGGGTTACTAAAATCCCTTCCGATTCCGGATGCAACTTTCCATGGATTTCACGTAGAATTAACAGCATCCAAAAAGCAGGAATACCATTCTGGTGGTGGTCGACTGGGTTTCCAAGCAGGCCCATTTCATTCCACTCAAGGGTCTACCCAACGCCCACGAATTATTGGAAATATTCGCCAAGGAGGTTTCTGTCTTCATGGGGTTCCCCAAATTATTGTGTCGGATTGAGGATCTCAATTTATATCTAAATTTTGGTGGGCCTTCTGCAAACAACTAGGGATTTCTCTTCATTTTTCTTCCGGCTATCATCCTCAGACTAATGGTCAGACTGAGCGGACCAACCAATCACTTGAACAGTTGCTTCATTTAGGATACCCAGGACAACTGGACAGATCTCTTGCCTTGGGCCGAATTCTATCACAACAATCTCCGTAATGAGTAGACCCAAGACTCACCGTTCTTTACCAACTTCAGCTTCCATCCCTTGGCTCTCCCAACCGCAGGACTAAGATCCGGAGTACCAGCAGCAGATAATAAACAATTCTGCATCTGCAAGCCTCTTGGGAAAGGATTCAACAAAATCTCAGAAAGGCAGTATTGTTGCAGAAGAAACAGGCTGACCAACATCGTCGTGAGACACTAATCTACATTCCTGGGCAAAAGGTATGGCTGTCCACAAAGAATATTCGGCTGAAGGTTACTTCTGCAAAATTGGCACGCATGTTTATTGGCCCATTTCCTGTTATCGAGAAGGTCAACCCGGTGTGATAAAGTCCTGTTGAATGAAACATGTTGGTGTGTTTCCTACACCTTCATTGCTAAGCTGATAAATGTGCAATATGTGATAGATGTGCAATAAACACAATTTTACTACATCTGGAGTTACCCTATCTATTTTTGATCCAATGATGCGGATGTTGTGCTCCATTCCTTCTACATATACTGATCTCTACCATTGAGGATTGCATGCTGCAGAGTTATTCCCAGTCTGGATTTCACTGTCAGGTAAAGGGCAACAGCCCCTATGTATTTACCTTTTCAGTGCCTGCTGTTTTATTGATCTAAACCCTATGGGTAGGTAATCACTTACCAGGTGACCAATCTCTGTGGTAGCCAGGTGGGCACCACTAGGTCCTGTAACACGTAGCTCACCACAAACGAAGAGCGACCGCGGTGCTGAGGCAGGGAATTGAGATACGCTGACTCACAGCCAGGTGGGCGGGTCTAGAGTGTAGAGTAGTCATTCAGGCCAGGTCAGGATTATAGATATTAGAGCAGTTGAGGTACTTGCCAGGTTCAGGAGTGGAGAGTTGCGGATCGTCAGTGTGCGAAGCCAGGTTCAGGATTGGAGAGTATCGGATAGTCGGGGTACGTAGCCAGGTGCAGAATATGAGATAGTCAGATCGTTGGAGTACTTCAGCCAAGATCAGGACAGGAGCCAAGAGAAAGGTCAACAAGCTGGATCAGGAGTAGAGAGAGTCGGAGTCCAAGGTACAAGCTGGGTTCAGGCAATGAGAGATTAACAGAAACAAGGTCAGGCAAGGCAAGGTTCAGGAACTAGATGTGGCAAGGCACGGCGTCACAACGACTATGCTCAGCAAAGGTAAACTGTAAGTGAAGGGTATAAAAAGGAGGAGGCTCCAATAGCAAGCAGGGGAGTAACCAGGAAGTGAACCCTAATAGGCTGCTGGTGCACGCAGGTGTGCCCGATGATGCAGTCTGATCAGGTAGGAGGTTGCTTGCAGCGTGTCACAGATTTCAGAGGGCAGGGTTTAGAGAGAGTGCTACTCCCACACCTGTTCTGCGAGACGTTAGAGTGGGGGCGGATCCTACAGCGCGTCACTGCCATGCTGGTTCTGTTGATCAACAAAGCAGGGGCGGAGTTTACCGCGCGCGTCAGCGGGAAAGCTGGATGAGCGCCCGCGTCGTACATCCAGGCGAGGGGCGGGATTAGGATCCGCAGATGCCGGAGCAGACTGCGCAAGGTCAGCGCGCACGTCACAGGACAAGAAGAATGCGCATCTTGAGTGTCTGTCATCGGAGGGCCAGTAAGGTGAGGAGATGGTCCTTGAACGCCGGGACGGCGAATCCTCACAGTCCCTTAATCTCCGATCTTTGTTATTATATAGTTATTATGGACATTGGGACTATACTCTGAATATATTTTTCTTATACAATAGAGCACTTACTGGTGAAGCACCATCTACCAAATCACCAGTAATTCACTACAACTAATCTATTAGCATTCAAGTGAAAGGTAAAGTGTTTACATCTGACACAATTTATTAGAAACAGATGTTCGGAGTATTATACACACATCAAGTAATTCCTCCTCTAATAACTTCCTCCTCTAATAGCTGTGATAACAAGGCTGGGAATTACTGCAGGTGATCATTGCAGTTAGGTAGAAGCTTTCTTGATTGGAAGTAGTGTGTTGCAAATTGTTCAGCTGTAAGATTTCCCAGCCTAACTTTGAAAAACTTGTCAATTCCTCATAAAATATAACAGAGGGTATTACAGGGCCCAGAATTTTAAATTAATTGTTAGACTAATATGTTGTACTAAACTGAAGTATCACTAACTCTAACCTTGTTCCAGTGTGATCGGGCCCAATATCCAGATTTAAGATAATATTGTATTCTTTTAGAGTGTAAATACTAGTACTACCCCCCAAAAGTTCACAGTGTAATGTGGAAGTCTGATGATCGTGGAAATAAAGTGGTATTTCCATGGTTATTTGATCCTGGGATACTGTTACCTCCCAGCACAGTCAGAATGAAGATGCGCTTCTCACAAGGTGGGACCCTTTGTGTATGCGTCACACCGCGTGTGGTCTGCAGAACCAGAAGTTCCGCCACTTAATCTGGTCTGACCACTCTACTGGATGTCGCTTTGGTCCTGCTTCCCTGAGTTCTGCTACCCACACACACACTAACCTTTTAATCATTGATGACAATCAGCCGGTACCTCTGTTCTGCGGACTTCCCTGTTGTTAGCTCCTCTTTAGCACAGAGAGCAATTAGCTGAGAGTACCTTGCCCTCTCCTAATCCAGCCCACCCAGACTTGTGCTAAACTGGTTTGATGGGAACGGTAACTGAGTGTTTGTAACAGTTACCATATGTATGGCCACACCCCTCACACACATCCGCTTATTTTGTCATACTCCCAAGTATTATGTGTGATTATATAATCTCCATGCAGGGCTGTGTATGTGGCTGGCACGATAAAAAAAAAAATATGTAGGTAGGTACCTTCCCATATTTTTCTCTCTCTGTACAATGCTGCCCATCTGTGACTTATTTATAACCCTATATATGTTAAACTGTTAATGGTAACCTCTCCTCCCGTTATTCCTTTCAGTGTACGTGCTGAGGAAATGGGAAACGCAACTCTGAAGAGCTTCCAATCTTATATGAGTACTGATATTTTCCCCGCTATACTACATGTTAGAGTGCACTTCAAATCAGAACACTGATAGCTACAGTTAGGTCCGGAAATAATTTGACAGTGACACAATTTTCATAATTTTGGCTCTGTACGCCACCACAATCGATTTGAAATGAAACAACTGAGATGCAATAGAAGTGCAGACTTTCAGCTTTAATTCAAGGGGTTGAACAAAAATATTGTATGAAACGTTTAGGAATTGCAGCCATTTTCATACACAGTTCACTTATTTCAGGGGTTCAAATGTAATTGGACAAATTAACACAATCATAAATAAAATTTTCATTTTTAATACTTTGTCGAGAATCCTTTGCAGGCAATGACTGCTTGAAGTCTGGAACGCATGGACATCCCCAAACACTGAATTTCCTCCTTTGTGATGCTTTGCCAGGCCTTTACTGCAGCTGTCTTCAGTTGTTGTTTGTTCGTGGGTCTTTCTGCCTTAAGTTTTGTCGTCAGCAAGTGAAATGCATGCTCAATCGGGTTGAGATCAGGTGATTGACTAGGCCATTGCAGAATATTCCACTTCTTTGCCTTAAAAAACTCCTGGGTTGCTTTCGCAGTATGTTTTGGGTCATTGTCCATCTGTAAAGTGAAGCGCCGTACAATCAACCGCTGAATTTGGTTGAATCTGAGCAGACAATATATTCCTATACACTTCAGAATTCATCTGGCTGCTTCTGTCTTCTGTCACATCATCAATAAACACTAGTGACCCAGTGCGATTGTAAGCCATGCATGCCCATGCCATCACACTGCCTCCACCGTGTTTTATAGATGATGTGATATGCTTCGGATCATGAGCCGTTCCAAGCCTTCTCCATAATTTATTCTTCCCATCATTCTGGTACAGGCTGAACTTAGTTTCATCTGTCCAAAGAATGCTGTTCCAGAACTGGGCTGGCTTTTTTAGATATTGTTTGGCAAAGTCTAATCTGGCCTTTCTATTCTTGAGGCTTATGAATGGTTTGCACCTTGTGTTGAACCCTCTGTATTTGCTCTCGTGAAGTCTTCTCTTTATGGTAATTTGTATGGTAAACCGGTTACATGTTCCAGTGCTCAGAAGAAGATAGAGTGCTGAGATGTAGCTATAAGTGCTATAGGAACATATGTACTGTAGCCTCCCTGAAGTCCCAACTGTGAGGGGGAAGGGGGAAGTGCAGCGTGGACAGCCCGTATGAAGCTCTAAACAACTGGCTTAGAAATAAGCACCAATCACGTTGAATTCGCACTCACGGTTCAGTAGTCCCCTGAAAGGAAACAAACTCCTCCTGCCTTGGCGGAAAGGTGGTGATCCGTGAGTGGCTCCGCAGTACCAGCATGCAATGTGTGTCCGACAAGACAGTGTCCAAAGCAGCACTGTCAGCAAACCCGCGTGCTCCCTGGTAAGTAATAGACAGCGAATATCCAGGACGTGGAAGACCGGTGCACCGCCGAGAAACGAGCAAGAGCTGGACAGTTGACCGTCTAAATTTTTTTTATTGGTAAAACAGCATCACAGTATAGTCCTGACGGATCCTCTAATACGTTTCACGCCGAAGCGCTTTGTCAAAGGGAGTCTGTATTTGCTCTCGTGAAGTCTTCTCTTTATGGTAGACTTGGATAATGATATGCCTACCTCCTGGAGAGTGTTCTTCCCTTGGCTGGATGTTGTGAAGGGGTTTTTCTTTACCATGGAAAGGATCCTACGATCATCCACCACTGTTGTCTTCCGTGGTAGTCCAGGCCTTTTTGTGTTGCACAGCTCACCAGTGCGTTCTTTTTTTCTCAGAATGTACCAAACTGTTGATTTCGCCACTCATAATGTTCCTGCTATCTCTCTGATGGATTTTCTTTTTTTGCAGCTTAAGGATGCCCTGTTTCACTTGCATTGAGAGCTCCTTTGACCGCATGTTGTGGGTTCACAGCAATAGCTTCCAATTGCGAATTCTACACCTGAAATTAACTCCAGACCTTTTACCTGCTTAATTGATGATGAAATAACAAAGGAATAGCCCACACCTGTCCATGAAACAGCTTTTGAGTCAATTGTCCAATTACTGTTGGTCCCTTAAAAAGAGGGGGCTAAATATTAAAGAGATGTAATTCCTAAACCATTCCTTCAATTTGGATGTGAATACCCTCAAATTAAAGCTGACAGACTGCACTTTAAGCCCATATTCATTATTTTTTATTTTTTTAAATCTTTTTTTCCCCTTTATTGGTGTCTTGCAAGGTACATACAGGTAGAAACAACAGTCACAGCTGGGCAGATGGTTATGAGTCATAGGCACATGACTGCGAGGTACATTGAGACACTCAATAAACCCTTTTTTCCTTTTTTATTGAAAAAGATGGGGAGAGACAGGGTTCGCAGGTTTTGTAGAAATGGTGCATTCTCTGTTTCAGCATGGCTGTGAGCCTCTCCATGTTCATGACCATGTCTATTCCATTTATTACAGTTCTCCTGAAGGGGGCCTTCATTTGTTTCCAGGCCGCTGCGACACAGCATCTAGCGGCCGTTAGGATCGCCGAAATCAATCTGGCCAATGGGGCAGGGGGATCTCCAGTCCTAGGGTTTCAATCAAGAATCTCTGGATCCTGGTCCAGAACCTCTGGATCTCTGGGCACAACCACCAAATATGGGTCATGTCCCCCCTTTGACCACATCCTCTCCAGCACAAGTCTGTTGTGCCTGGGAAGATCTGGCTCAGTCTACTCGGGGTTAGGTACCACTGGAATAGGATTTTATATATATTTTCTTTTGTGATAGAGCAAATTGATGTTTTGGAAGCAGCTTCCCAGACATCCTCCCAATCTTCCAGATCAATTTGTATGTTTAAGTCGGCGCTCCATTTTTGCATATACGTATGCGAGGGGGGGGGGGGGGGAGGAGGCCTCTATTGTTCTATAGATTTCGGAGATTAATCCTCTCTGGTATTCCCCTTTTAGGCAGAGGGTTTCAAATCTGGTCTGCGCTGGGAATTTAGGGTTTGGGGATAGAGCTCGCAGGAAGTACCTTATCTGTAGATATTTGAAAATGGGGAGGCCCAGGGAGGAGAATTTATTTTTGAGCTCTTGGAAGGACAGAACCTCATCACCTTCCAGCAGATCCGCAACCATTCTGATGTCTAGGTCCAGAAATTGACCAAATTGGTTACGGGCACATCTGGGTGGGAAATCCGGGTTCCGGAATATCGGGGTGAGTTGTGAGGGGGATGAAGCTAGGCCATGTTTCCCTTTAGTTTCAGTCCATGTAGACCACGTGCATCTCATCGCCCCAAGCTCAAATCTCTGGGTTCTCCTTTCTTTGTGTGTCTGAGACCATAATAAGACCGGAAGGGGGGTGGGGGCCGCATGGTGGGACTCTATCGCCAACCTGCAGTTAGAGGTCGGGGAGTTATTCCAAACCACCGCCTGCCTCAGCTGGGCCGCCTGGTAATATCTGACCACATCTGGGGCCCCCAAGCCCCCCATATTCATTATTTAACTGTAACTTGAATTTATTTTGGTACACAGCCGAAATAACAAAACTTTTATCAGTGTCCAATTATTTCCGGACCTACAGTAACTGTATGTTGGCCAATATGAGCTGGTGATCCCATCTCTGACTTCATACCAATTAGAAGTGAATCTCCCATCCCTCTCATGTAAGGTAAGATCTGTAATACCTACTTTCAGACCTGGATTTAGTCTTAACACTGATGCTAAAAAGCATTTCGAATACACAGCTCTTATTTATCCAGCTATTTTGCCTCTCTGGAAACCTAGCAATCAGTTTGCTTTCTGTCAGTGTTTACAGTATGTGAAAGAGACAGGAAGAAATTAAAGAATGTACATAGATATTAGGATGGAATCTTCCATATAATGTGAGGCCATCATTTTATTCCGCGGCCAAAAAATGTAATTGTGAGATTCTTTTCTTCTTTTTTTACAGACCCAATAGGTATGAATAAAAAGTGCAGTTTAAACAAGCTCTATACATGGCCCCCAAATTTCGTCATTATTAATCACAACAGCCCCTTCACTCCATCCAGGTCACTGATACCTCTGTATCCTTGTGACTGGCCAGCCCAGCAGGGTGAACACTGGAAAGTCCACTACTTAATTAATCCCCAGTTACTGTGTAGCTGCAGACGTCAGTGTCTCTGGCGGGAGTGAGAAATCTGTAATTATCTTGGACGAGCTTTGTTTAAACCCATGCAGAGGAAGCATAGTCTCTCTCTCCCTGCCCTTGCTATGTGCTGCAGTGATGTATGTTACTGAAATAGCCGGGGGAGATGGGGTAAGGTGTAAGGGAGCTTGTGACAATTACCACATAATGCTCTATAAGGAAATAAAGAATGTCAGAAATGGCATGTATTATCACACCGAGTAATCATGCCAACTGTACAGGCAGAACTGCAACAGGTCAGATTCCAACCAGGATCCACTTCACTGTCAGATAGAGCAGCATATATTTGCGTATTGACAAGCAGGTTAAGGTACTAGCATGTGAGGTAAAAAACTGCACCAAAACTACAAAGAAAAACATTCCCATTGAAACTAATCAGAATTTCTACTTTAAAACAACTAGTGCTCTATTTTTGCATCAGTGTAGCTCCAGTTTTTCAGCCGCTAGACTTTGGTCTTCAATGTTTGAATGGTAATGTGTTAATAATGGAATGGATCACAATCCCCGTTTTGATATATCTGAATCGAGATTCTGGTGAGTAAAAGGGACCTGTCTAGACACACTGGGTTGCAGCTTTTCCCTAACCATAATGATGCCACCGACAGCTGGGGACAGAGAGGTTTTGGTACCTGGGGTGTGCAGTGGGACAGCAGCTCCTGCCATCTCACGTGGGTATAGGTTGCCAGGTCCTTCAGTTTGCTGTGGTACATGATACTAGGATTCTCATGGATGTTGCTGTTGATGTGTCTGTCCAACTGGACACACAACCGGTGCAGATCACCCTGCAGAGCGAGGACAGGGAGGTGAAAATTGGACCTTCAGCCTAGCAGAATTTCATCAAAAAACAGCAGTGTTATTAGGGCATGTTCATTCCCTCCCACAGTAAAAAGGAATATACAGTAGTGCACTGCAGAATATATCCATGGGAATTATTTGCTACAGTCTCCCAGCTGCAAAACTGGGACGAAACCAGCATAAAAAGTAGCAACAGATTTATCAAAAGACAAACATCTGTTTTTAATGGGACGCTTTTGCTTTGATAAATCTAGTACTGGTTTTTGCACTGGTTTTACCCAAGTTATGCAGTCGGGATACTTTAGTAAATAATACACTTCTAACCTCCTGCAGTTCCAGTGTCTGTTCAATTCCTAATGGGCCTCACTCCTAGTGATCATGAGCCTCCCAGGACAGGTCTAATATCACAAATGATCTTCCCTGGTAAAAATGGCTTGATAATATTAATAATGGATATGTGAACAAAATACTCACCCGCCTATCTGAGGGTATCATCTCTGTGCCCACTATAATATTGGCCAATGTGAGCAGAGTATGACATAGATAGTAGGCCTGAAAGGGATGAAAAAGTGAGAACGTGAGTACCTTCCATTACAGAAGCTCCAGAAAGATTTAATGTCCATTAGCAATAACATCCCAGTGACGTGCTTTTGAGCAAGACTATTTCTAACCGTGTCAAACAAGTATGGGACACCATTTCCTATACCCCAAGATAGTCCCATTTTTTTGGATGGTAGTACGGCAGAATAATATTTTCACATTATTTATATGCATAACTATAATCAGGTTTTGGTTTTTCATAGCTATAAGAAGAACCATGTTTTGTATTTCATTGCATTATGGGTTAAGTGAAATTGTGTGTGTGTGTGTGTGTGTGTGTGTGTGCAAAACAAGTTTCTCCCTTCAAACTTTTCTTAATGATGAAAACTAATTTCTTTGTTTAGCTGGGCCCCTCAGTCTTATCTACTAGCTCCACAATGTAGAGTCAGAAATGTACCAGCTGTTGGCCTTGAGAAATATGAATTAGTTTAGCACCTGAGTTTTCTTTTTGCTTAATCTGCTAAAATATATAGCAAAATGTATAACTGTCACGGGAGACTCCTGTGGCGGGTAGGATCTCGGTGGCCGGAACAGCAGGAAGCGAAGTAGGGGTCACAAGCAGGGGTCTGAGGCAGGCGGCAGGTAGCGAAGTCAGGAAACAAGCAGAGGTCCGAGGCAGGCGGCAGGTAGCGACGTCAGGTAACAAGCAGGGGTCCGAGGCAGGCGGCAGGTAGCGAAGTCAGGTAACAAGCAGAGGTCGGCAACGAGGAGACTGGAACAGGACAGGCGGGGCGGGACAGGAACTGAGAACAGGGAGCAGGGACTGAGACCAGGGAGCAGGAATAACCAGGGACAAGCCAGATTACTACTGTAGCAAGGACCTTTACTGTGAGCAGACTACAATACAGGTACAGGTACAGGAAATAGGTCAGGATCAAAGATGTGCATGGGAGTCTAACTAGAAGCAAAGGCAAACACAACAGACAGGAAGCAAGCTATAAAGGACAGAGACAGGAGCAACAAGACAGACAGACAGAGGAACCCAGAGCCAACAGAAGGCAGCAGCACACCCAGTGGACAAAGAAGCTATGGCTAGGCAGGAGGTCTAGGCGATCCTGACATTACTCCCCCCTCTCAAGAGCGTTCTCCGGACGATCCTCCAGGCTCTTCCCGGAGGCCTTGATGAAACGGCGACTCAAGGTGACCCACCTCTGGTGGCTTGTCAGTGGGCAGAGGGTACTCCACAGGTACATTGGGTGCGGCTTTTCCACATGAGTCAGTGGGGACACAGAGTTGGCTCACCATGGTCTCCTCTTGCGACTGCCGTTTCGTGGCATCAACCAATGAAAGACCAGCTATTTGAGTTTTCAGCTCTTGAAGCTGTCTTTCTGCACTTCTTTTCCCACTCAAGGCAGTTGTCAGTTCAGCTTCTTCTTTTCTGATCTGCAGCTGCCAGTACACCTCCCGGGCCTTGTCCAGCTCCAGCTGCAGCCGAACCTTATCACGGGCTGTGTGGTCCAATAATTTGCATGCATCGGCCATTTTGACCTCATAGCGCAGTGTCAGGTCAGCCACTTGACAGACTGACACCTTCTCTCTCTCCTCCTTTTTGGCAAGCTGTGTCTTGAGCTCAGTGATCTGCGCCTGCAGCGCTGTGAGTTGCTGAGATGTGTGTTCAGCTTTTAGCTTTAGCTCTTCCATCTTTAGGCGTTGCTGAAATTTCCACTCCTCAGCGAGAGACCATTGTTGAGTGCATTTTGCAATTTTCCACTCAGGGCTTTCATCTCTTTACTGTGATCATTTTGAGCTTGCTTCCATGCATCCCTCATTACGTCTTGGAGCTCTGACAATTCCTTTGTAAAGGTCTCAGCTGCCTGCCTTTTCCAGGTCTCTTTCTCCTGGGTGTACTGACTGTTAGAGATGGAGCAGTGTCTCTGCTCCTCCAACTCTTGTTTCAGTCTCTGGACCGCCTTGTGTTCCCTCTCATATAGGGTTACCTGGGCTCTATGCTCCTCCTCCAGCGAGGCTCTGGTTATGCTCAGTGTGACCTTCAGCTCCTCATGCTGTTCTTTGGGGACACACTGGGTACTCAAATACTCTTCCAGTATCTTTATCTTGTAGGCAGTCTGGAAACTTTCTTCCTGCAGAACTCGCTGCTTTTCTTCAGCATTCACCCATTTCTCCTTCGTGTCCTGCAGATGTGTACGCAGTTCTTGCAGCTGACTCTGCAGCATATTTTCTGTTTGTGTGCGCCGCTCCAGGGAGACACGTTCTTCTTGCAGCATTCTCTCTGCATTCTGCAGTGCTGTCTGCATGTCTAACTTTTCCTGGGACAACTGTTTCTTCTCCTCTCCTAATTTATGGAGTTTCTTATCTCCTTCACTGACTTGGACATAGAGATTCTTGCACTCTTGGGTTACAGTTTCAAAACTGATATTTAACCCTTCGAAGATTTCTCTCAATGAACATAGTTCTGTGTTGAAGTGGCAACTCTTCTCCTTAGAGGCTTCCAGCTTTGTAGTAAGCCTGGGAACCTCTTTCTGAGATGCTTCTAGTGCTGCGTCAACTTGAGCCATGAAAGTCTGGTACTGGGCAGAATCAGCGTAGGCCTTCTCCAGCTTACTTGACAAGATCAACCTGTCATTCTCCAACTGATATTTTTCTTTTTCCCAGTCACCCTCTGCTTTTTCCAGCGCTAATTGCATCCTTGACTTTTCTTCTATCAATAGTCTGTTCTCCTCTTCTGATTCATGGAGTCTTTTATCTCCTTCACTGGCTTGGACAGAGAAATTCTTACTCATTTGGTTTATAACTTCAAACCTACTATTTAACTCTTCGGAGGCGTCTCTCATCGAACGTATCTCTGTTTTCAAGTAGCATCTCTCCTCCTGATCGACTTCCATCTCTTTTTTGAAGTAACAAATGTCCTCCTGTGAGACTTTAAGCTCTGTATTTAGCCTGTCAATTTCCTACATAGAATTTTCCAGGAATTCGTTACTTTTAGAAGCGAGGCGACGATTTTCAGCAGCATCAGCATATGCCTTCTCTAGCTCACATGACATGACATCCAGGTCACTCTCCAACTGGTGCTTTTCTTTTTCCTGGAGAACACACTTAGCAATTGCTGAAGATAGACAGCTTTGTAGTGCAATCTTGGCTTCTTGCTCCTTATCTAAACGTTCATAAAGACAATCAATCGCTTTCTGTGCAGCTTGAAGCGTCTGAGTAGGGGCATCTTTCTTTTCTTCCACTATTCTTGGGATACGTCTGTGAGTTGCCTTAAGCTGCAGCATATCTCTTTCATCAAATGCAGACTCTGAGATTAAATTTTCATTCTTAATTTCTTCTGCAACTTCCACAGTAATGCCTCCCTTCTTTTTCTTCTTCTTCTTTGCTTTGAGAAGTTCTGAAGAATCAGTGGTACTGTGTTTACATTTACTGCTCAAGACTGTTTGAGTGGGAGCCATAATTAAACCACACTTCCCAAGAAACCAGTAAAGAGGAAATGTGTTTTTAAAACAGAAGCATTAGAATGAACAACAGGAATATTAGACACAGAGAGACACAAGATAGGAGAGCTGACCCTTTGAGACTTTAACATCAGTCACAGAGATATAAATGCAAGGAAAAAACATATACAGAGAAACCTGCAGTTATATCTGAATCTTTAGGCATTAGGCGTAGGGATATCATACAGACAGAGAAAACCTGCAGTTACATCTAAATCTTTATGCATCAGGCGTAGGGATACCATATAGACAAAGAAAACCTGCAGTTGAATCTGAAACTTTTGATATCAGGCATAGAAATATCATAGACAGCAGGAACTAATACAGAGAAAACTTGTAGTTAGATCTGAAACTTTTGACATAGGAATATCAGACAGAGAACCCTGCAGTCAAATCTGAAACCTTTGATATCAGGCGTAGGGATATCATATGTTGCAGAGAAACAAACTTTAGGGGAACTTGCAGGTAAACCTGAAACCTTAGAACCAATCATATGAAAAACTACAGATTGCAGGAAAAATCACAGTATGCAGTAACAAAATAATAGAAGCACTCTTGTCTTTTGAAATGAGAACCCTGTGAACAGCAGTGGTCCAACCAGTGATGCAGAGACAAGCCTATCCAGGAAATGAAAAGTCAGAGTCGAAAAGGTGGCAACAGGTACTGCAAGGGTTAACCCAGGCACTGCACAAAAATAAAAATCTCAAAGAAAACTGCAATAGTCTCTTGCAGCAACAGTTCTAGTCTCAGAAAAAATGTTTTTTTGTTATGAACGCAATAATTCTTGCAGAACACTTAGCAGCAAAAAAAAAAAAAACCTTTCAAAATCCCAACTTGGATTTCCAAAAAAGAAACGAAAGTACTTATCTTCAACCATGCGGATGTGGTCTGCTGCAGCAGGCAGGAAAGGGTGCAGGCAGAAGAAGAATCTGTTCCAGCGAGATCCAGAAGTGTGCCTTTGCTTTCTGTCACGGGAGACAACTGTGGCGGGTAGGATCTCGGTGGCCGGAACAGCAGGAGGCGAAGTAGGGGTCACAAGCAGGGGTCAGAGGCAGGCGGCAGGTAGCGAAGTCAGGAAACAAGCAGAGGTCCGAGGCAGGCGGCAGGTAGCGACGTCAGGTAACAAGCAGAGGTCGGCAACGAGGAGACTGGAACAGGACAGGCGGGGCGGGACAGGAACTGAGAACAGGGAGCAGGGACTGAGACCGGGGAGCAGGAATAACCAGGGACAAGCCAGATTACTAGCAAGGACCTTTACTGTGAGCAGACTACAATACAGGTACAGGTACAGGAAACAGGTCAGGATCAAAGATGTGCATGGGAGTCTGACTAGAAGCAAAGGCAAACACAACAGACAGGAAGCAAGCTATAAAGGACAGAGACAGGAGCAACAAGAAGACAGACAGACAGAGGAACCCAGAGCCAACAGAAGGCAGCAGCACACCCAGTGGACAAAGAAGCTATGGCTAGGCAGGAGGTCTAGGCGATCCTGACAATAACCAAGTAACTGCAGGAAAAGTATGATGCTCGATGAAGTCATATGGGCGGAGATTGCGAAATGATGTGTAGCCCCGGTCTCATTGGGCTCCCAATAACCACCCCTTACCATGGCGGCCGTCGCGGGTGCCGCCTGAGTCAGTGACGGACCTGCCGGCTGGCCGCAATGGTGGGGGCGTGAGCGAGGGGGCGTGCGGGTGCTGGAGCTGCGTGACAGGGGCAGCTGATGGGGCGAGCCGGTCACGGGAGCTCGCGGTGCACCCGGTTAACGGGGGCCGCCATCTTGGATTGCACACGCAGTGAGGTTAGGAGTGGAGGAGGCCTTCTGGGAGCTCGCGCATGCACAGTGGTAAGCGCACGAAGGGCAGCCAATCTGGAGGAGGCCATGGCAGGAGACTACAAGTCCCATGAGTACCAGGGACGACCACCTGACGCCAGGTAGCCAATAGGGTGTGGGGATTCCCCTAGGGAAGGAGGAAAGGGTTGACAGGGGAGCACGTTGAGTCAGTCGGCGACAGGAGAGGCTAGGGGTAGGTGGTGAGTGTACAGGGATCAGTGACCCTCTGCACTAGGCCAGAATCCCCCTAGGCCCCAGTTAGGACCCTGAGACACCCTTCAGTTTGTGGCTGCTGTAGGGACAGGCCGTAGGATTGGGAACCTGCCCCACTATAGCTGCCTAGATAGCTTAGGGACACAGCAGACACTGTACTCCCTGAGGAAAGGTCTGAGACCAGGCCTCACCAGAGAAAGAGACTGTTGCAGGGTACATGCAACTACACACGTGGGTTTCTTGACAAGGCTTATTTATTTAGCCTTAAAAGATATACAGCACACAAAACAAAAATAGCTTTTCATCAGCAACAAACAAAAATAGCTTTTCATCAGCAACAAACAAAAATGGCTTTTTCTTCCGCAAACCAAACAAAACAGTTTCTCTTTAGCAGACAGTCTATAAATCAGGCAGTTACCCTTTTCCTATGCAGGGGACAGACAGTTCACAATTCAACTACCTTGCTACTCAGACCTTGTTACAGGAATCTCATTAGCAGCTTACTCCTCTATCCTCAATAGCCAGGCTCCATGTGTCTACAGCCTGGGTTTTAACACACCTTGAATAGGCAGCTGGGATCCAACTAATTGTCCTGAGGTTCCCAGCTGAAGTTAACCTAGTCAGTGCTGCACTGCAGACTAGACATAGGTTTTCCAGGCATATAACTGGTGGCTTTTATTTACCCTGTCACAGAGACATTATCTGGGTGGGATCGCACCGGAAGGACGTCGCAGAAGGGATCGGCAGACCCTTTTCAAAGTTGTCTGCAGGCCCCGGTGCAGGAGTGCCCGGCAGGAACCATAATAAAGTGCACCAACACCTTATACTTTACGGCGCTGATCACTCCAGGGTGGGAGAGTCCTACTTGGGGACACTTGGTGGGTGGAGTGACTAAGGGACTCATATGCATTAAGGACACGGTGTGGGAACATGGTGGTGGGTTGCGTCCTGGGTGGCGCGTTAGCTAGTTGTGCTCTTAGTGAGAAAGGGTATGGTATGCTTTTATATATATATATATATATATATATATATATATATATATATATATATATATATGTTACAGTGATAAGCATATGATATTAAGTAAAGAATTATTATTGTTTTATCATACCAAGTGTATTATTGGGTGGTGTCCTGTGAGGGGCTCCTCCCACTCTGTCGGGATCCCTCACAGGTGGAGGCACTGCACACATATATATATATAACCCCAATCTCATTAGCAGCTTACTCCTCTCTCCTCAATAGCCAGGCTCCATGTGTCTACAGCCTGGGTTTTAACACACCTTGATTAGGCAGCTGGGATCCAACTAATTGTCCTGAGGTTCCCAGCTGAAGTTAACCTAGTCAGTGCTGCACTGCAGACTAGACATAGGTTTTCCAGGCATATAACTGGTGGCTTTTATTTACCCTGTCACATTCCTCCCCTGTTAGTGTGTGGCTGGGGCTACGCATGGCTGAAGCCCGACCATCCACCCCTTCTCTAGAAAAGAAGTCAGCATTTGCGTTCTCTTTTCCCGGCCTATGCTGAATCTCAAATGAGAAGGGTTGGAGGGCCATATACCACCTAGTCAATCTAGCATTGGAATCCTTCATGCTATTTAACCAATTCAGTGGAGCATGATCCGTCACCAAAGTAAAATGGACTCCTGCCAGGTAATACCTCAAAACCTTGATTGCCCACTTTACTGCGAGGCACTCTTTCTCAATCACCAAGTAGTTTTTTTTCCTTGGAACAATTTCCTACTCAGAAAAAGGATTGGATGTTCTACTCCCTCAAACTGTTGTGACAACACTGCCCCTAGCCCTATCTCTGATGCATCTGTTTGCACTATAAAAGGGCTGTTGAAGTCTGGGCTTCTAAGGATGGGACCCTCTGATAGACACCTTTTTATGTCCTCAAAGGCTCTCTGACAATCCCTTGACCACACCACTTGTGTAGGGGCACACTTTTTTGTGAGGTCCGTTAAAGGGGCTGCCACTTCTGAATAGTTGGGGATGAACCGCCGGTAGTACCCTGCTAAACCTAGCAGAGAGCGTACCTGCGTTTTTGTTTGGGGGGTCGGAACTTCTTTCAGGGCAGCTACCTTGTCGGCTAGTGGCCTTACTTTTCCACCTCCCACTGCATACCCTAAGTATTTGGTTTCCGCTTTACCCAAGGCACATTTCTTAGGGTTGGCTGTGAACCCTGCCTCTCTTAGAGATTTGAGGACCGCTTTCAGCCTATTTAGATGGGCCCGCCAGTGTTTACTATAAATGACAATGTCATCTAGGTAGGCTGCGGCATAAGTCCTATGGGGCCTCAGTACCTTATACATGAGTCTCTGAAATGTGGCTGGTGCTCCATGCAGTCCAAATGGCATTGTCACAAACTGGTATAAACCCATGGGAGTGGCAAAGGCTGTTTTGCATTTGGACTTTTCCTCTAAGGGTATTTGCCAGTATCCTTTTGTCAAGTCCAACGTGGATATATATTCCGTGTTACCAAGGGCGTCAATTAATTCGTCCACCCTTGGCATCGGATATGCGTCAAACTTGGATACCGCATTGACCTTTCGGAGGTCCACACAAAATCTTAACTTCCCATCGGGTTTAGGGACCATAATTAGGGATTAGTGGACTACACCACTCACTGCATGATTCCTCAATCACTCCTAAGTGTAACATTTATTTTACCTCCTTCTCTACCAGAGCCCTACGACTTTCAGGCAACCTATAAGGACGGGAACGTACTTTTACCCCAGGTGCTGTCTCGATTGCATGGGAAATTAAGTTAGTTTGTCCTGGTAAGTCAGAAAAAACATCCTGGAATTGTGTAATTATTGCTAACAAGTCCCCTTTTTGTTCAGAGGACAACTGTTTACCCATTGGGATTTTATCGTTACTCCCGATGTTCTCCCGTGGAGGCTGAGGACCCAAGTCCGTTTCCTCCTCCACCGGGCAGATGAATAGAGACCGCTGCATCTTCCAGGGTTTCAGCAAGTTCACATGGTAAATTTGTTTACCCTTCCTGGACCCTGGTTGAGCGATCTTGTAATCCACATCACCCGTACGGCGGAGTACTTCGAATGGGCCCTGCCATTTGACCAGGAGTTTACTCTCGCAACTGGGTAACAATAACATCACATGGTCTCCTGGGTGAAACACTCTCATGCGAGCATTCTGATTGTAATGTCTCTCCTGACTGTCCTGGGCTGATCTAAGATTCTCCCTGGCAAAATGGCCGACCACATCTAGGCACTTCCTAAGGTCTAGTACATATTGCAGGGTAGTCTTAGAAGGGGACTGCTGTTCCTCCCAGGACTCCTTTAGGAGGTCTAGGATACCCCGGGGTTGGCGGCCATAGAGCAATTCAAATGGAGAGAATCCCGTGGAGGCCTGGGGAACTTCCCGCACTGCAAACAGCAGAAAAGGGAGAAGTTCATCCCAGGCTCTCTTCTCAGAATCTACAAATTTCCTCAGCATCCCTTTTAGAGTTCGGTTAAACCTTTCCACCAATCCGTCAGTCTGTGGATGGTAGACCGATGTCCGAACAGACTTGACCTCTAGTAACTTTAAGACATCCTGCATCAGTTTAGCCATCAAATTTGTACCTTGGTCTGTCAACATAACCTGGGGAAGTCCAACCTGTGAGAACAGTTCCAACAACTTGTTGGCTACTTGCTTCGCAGTTGCTGTTCTCAGGGGGACGCCTCAGGATATCTTGTCGCATAATCAACTATTACAAGGATAAACCTGTGTCCTTTCACAGAAGGTTCTAGAGGTCCTAAAAAGTCTACCCCAATCCTCTCAAAGGGAACTGACACCAAGGGTAGAGGAACCAAAGGGGCTGGTTTTTGTCCTTTTGGACTAGTTAGCTGGCACTCCGGACATGCTGCACATAGCTTAGCAATATCACTACTGTATGCATCCCTGGCCAATAGAATCGGGATGAAATACGGTCCAATGTTTTATCCCTGCCCAGGTGACCACCCCAAGGGACAGTATGGGCTAGAGTGAACACAGATTTAACAAACGCCTTGGGAACCAATATCTGTCTGGTGACCTCCCCTGTTTGTGTTTGCCTATTCACCCTATATAGGATATCCTTTGATAGCTCAAAATGGGGGAATACTATCACCCCCTGTGCATCTAAAATCTGTTCATCAATTTTCACCACCATGTCATACTGTCTAGCAAGGACTGGGTCTTCCCTTTGCTTCTGGCGAAAGTCAGGGAGGTACAGGTCTGGTAAATCTCCAGGGCCCATATCCCCCTCCCTTTGGCCATCGCCAGCCATCACTTGTGACCTCTGACTACTAGAATGGTCACCTTGAGACCCAGATTTCTGCAACCAGTCCTGTTTGTCCAAGCGTCTTTGCTTCCGGGTCTTTTGAACCCGGTGTCTACTGGGAAAAAGGTCTGCCGAGAAGGGGAACAGTTTGCCAGGGTTCTCCTGAGTCCTAGAAGGAGGCTCCTCGTGAAAGACTGGGGCCATTAGGTCCGAAAAGAAAGGCCAGTCCCGATCGAGCACAACGGGGGCAGGGAGCCAAGGAGCGACTCCTACTTCGAGGTAAGCCTCCTGACCTTTTACCTGTAGCCGGATTTTGGCCGTCGGATAGCGTTTTATATCGCCGTGTATACATTCTATGCTCCATGGGAAGTCAAAAGAACACACGTTGGGCGGTAACAGTTCCTGGAGGACCAGAGTTTTCCCAGAGCCCGAATCTACAAGGGCCTGGACGGTTTTTCCCCCAATCAGGGCTGGAAGTAGCCAGGGCTTGTAATTTTACCTAGTAAAAGCCGAGGCGACGGTTCTGCTGAATGAACAATCCATCAGTGGACAGTCCACATACCGGTGGCCTTGTTCTCCGCAGGCGGAACATGGAGAGGGTTCCCTCGCAGGAGGGGGCTGTGGATAGCGCTCCGCTGGACCGGTTACTGGAGACCAGGCATCTGATGGGTCCTGTGGGCGACGTCCTCGGAAGTTCCTCTCATTTTGCGACGAGCCGACATCCGGAAGGAGATGAGGGTCTCTGCGGGGACCAGCATTTGGACTCTGTCCTTGCTGGAACGACTGCTCTTTCTATTGGACTTGGCGGTTCCGTGACGGGCCGTAGGTTCCCCATTGATCCGACCTCCCTCTTTGAGCGTCCGCAAGTGCCGGTGGAGTCGGGTCCAGGACACTCGCCTGCTGCTCAGCCCCAAGGAAGTTCTCCACGAGTTGGACCGCCAAAGCTAGGGTTTCAGCAGCGTGGCGTTTTACCCACGAGCGTGCGGAAGGGGGTATTATTTGTAGAAATTGTTCCAAAACCACCTGCTCCAGAATTGCCTCCTTAATGCACTACTCAGGTTGTATCCAGCATGTAAACAAGTCCAATAATCGCTGAGCGAGGACCCAGGGTCTCATCTTAGCGGTGTACTTCATGTTCCGGAACTGCTGCCGGTAGGTCTCTGGGGTCAGACCTAAGCGATCCAGTATGGCGGCTTTTACTTGGCGGTAGTCCATTGCCTGATCTGCTTGGAGACCCTGATATGAGGCCTGGGCTTCTCCTATGAGGAGCGGGGCCAAAGCAGTTGCCCAGCGATCTGTAGCCCAGCCCTGAGCTTCGGCAACTCTTTCAAAAGTCAGTAAAAAAGCCTCTGGATCCTCGTTCAGAGCCATTTTCCTCAGGAGTATCGGGGGTCTGCTTGCAAGTTCTGGACTGGCAGACCCCTGGAATTGGGTCAGCAGCTTGGCCATTCGCTCCTCCTGTGCTGCCTGTTGCTGGGTTAGGAGCTGGGTTTGCTGCTGCAAAAGTCTTTCATCTCTCTCTGCTTGCAGCCGGGCCTGCACCTGCATTAACTGTCCCTGCTGTTTGGTCTGCTCGCACAAAAACTCTTAAAAAAATTCTTCCATTTTTTTCATTCTTGTGTGTATGTATGGCCCTTTAACTGCAGGGGCCTTTCAAAATCCCACTTCTGACACCATATGTTGCAGGGTACATGCAACTACACACGTGGGTTTCTTGACAAGGCTTATTTATTTAGCCTTAAAAGATATACAGCACACAAAACAAAAATAGCTTTTCATCAGCAACAAATAAAAATAGCTTTTCATCAGCAACAAACGAAAATGGCTTTTTCTTCCGCAAACCAAACAAAACAGTTTCTCTTTAGCAGACAGTCTATAAATCAGGCAGTTACCCTTTTCCTATGCAGGGGACAGACAGTTCACAATTCAACTACCTTGCTACTCAGACCTTGTTACAGGAATCTCTTTAGCAGCTTACTCCTCTCTCCTCAACAGCCAGGCTCCATGTGTCTACAGCCTGGGGTTTTAACACACCTTGATTAGGCAGCTGGGATCCAACTAATTGTCCTGAGGTTCCCAGCTGAAGTTAACCTAGTCAGTGCTGCACTGCAGACTAGACATAGGTTTTCCAGGCATATAACTGGTGGCTTTTATTTACCCTGTCACAGAGACATTATCTGGGTGGGATCGCACCGGAAGGACGTCGCAGAAGGGATCGGCAGACCCTTTTCAAAGTTGTCTGCAGGCCCCGGTGCAGGAGTGCCCGGCAGGAACCATAATAAAGTGCACCAACACCTTATACTTTACGGCGCTGATCACTCCAGGGTGGGAGAGTCCTACTTGGGGACACTTGGTGGGTGGAGTGACTAAGGGACTCATATGCATTAAGGACACGGTGTGGGAACATGGTGGTGGGTTGCGTCCTGCGTGGCGCGTTAGCTAGTTGTGCTCTTAGTGAGAAAGGGTATGGTATGCTTTAATATATATATATATATATATATATATATATATATATATATATATATATATATGTTACAGTGATAAGCATATGATATTAAGTAAAGAATTATTATTGTTTTATCATACCAAGTGTATTATTGGGTGGTGTCCTGTGAGGGGCTCCTCCCACTCTGTCGGGATCCCTCACAGGTGGAGGCACTGCACACATATATATATATAACCCCAAGCTCCCCGTGGCAGAGGCTCAGGCTCTGCGAGCCAACAGGTATGAGAAACAGCATCAGTAGTTCCTGTGTTCAGGGGGAAACAGGGCTACATTTGGAGGCGCTGCTGAGATTAAGACCTGGGGTGCCCTGTTCAGTAGTTAAAGCTGTGACGTCATCAGAATCATGTTAACTCCTTCAAGTCAGGAGGTCCATGCTTTGGCTTTCAAGGTCCGAGAACCACCCAGTTACGTAGTAGCAGTAGGGAGTGTCCCAGCTTTAGTAGAGGAAAGTGGCATCCGGGACTCCCTGAAAAAACTCCTGGGCCTAGATAGAGTGTGGGTATGGGGCCGAGAGTTTGACACCACCTTCCATTGGAGTGCCATACTATTCACCGTGGCGCAGGATATATGCCGGGAGGCCGCCCCTTTGACTTTACAAGTCCCAGAGGCCCCGCCATAGGGCTACCCCGTCATATACTCAAACTTACCTGAAATCAGGTAAGCAGACTCTCCCCAGACCCTGTAAGACTGTTCAAACTGTTCAAACTTCCCTATTGAATCCACCACTGCTGTGAAGACAGCAGCAAGCTGCGTTTTAACCTCTCTGCAGAGGATACACCTGCCAAGGTACAGGAGCAGCTTCATATCGGCTAGGAAGCAGGAGCGATTTCACCGAGCCCCAGTACCAGCTGCTGGACCTGGCTGCATGAAGGGAAATCCCCTTGGGAGTGAAAAGACTGACGTCCTGCCCCAGAATCAACTGAGCTGCAGCAGCAGAGGGAAGCAAGCACCTGAATCTACAGCTAACAGCCGAGTGGTAAACAGTGTGATACACACTACATGCCTTTTACCAACCTTTTTTATGTACGCAGATATATTACCCCCTTTTTAATTCTATAATATATTGTTGAATTTGCTTCACTATTTGGCGTTGTGCGCTGTTTTCTTTTGTTTCCCTTCTCTTAGTGTGTGTGGGGTGCTGAGCCACCCCTGCGTTTACAGCTGCAGACGCCATTATCCCCAACACGGTTATGTGGCACTTATTATTTAATGTTTAACTATCTCACTGTGGGAGTTGTGGTTTAATTTTTTATACATTTTTTATCACTAAATTGATGGTATAGTCACTGCACTGTATATATTTATACATTTAAACTTTATAGGTAGTTAGGTAGTAGCGCACAGTTTTGTTTTTTGTGTTTACTGTCTCCCCAGACCCAACAGGTTCCTGAAGAACCGTCCACCAGTACTTGGCAACCTACTGCCCCAGTGTCCAGTACTCCTAACAGGGTAGACCCTCTCCCTCCCAAGGTCCCCTTTACCCCAAGTGCTCTCGCCAAGCTACCAGTTGGGCCGAAAGTCCGCCTCCTACGTCATCTCCCATTCCCGGGGCAAGCCTTCGGCCTATCAGTGACAGTCGTTTAACTAGAGAAGGCTTCGTAATGGGGGTGACCCTGTCGCAATTAGTGGAGGCCCTAACCATGTCATCACAGTCACAGAACTACCGTAAGCTCAAAGCCTTCTCTGGGGTGCTTCCGACACCCCAGGGGGAAGAAGGGATAGACGCTTGGAAAGAGAATACGCTAAAAGTATTGGAGGAATGGTCATGCACTGACGCAGTAAAAAGGCAACGCATCATGGAATGCCTTAGGCCGCCAACTTCTACCATCGTAGCCATCCACTGGGAACAACACCCAGACTTGACGCCTCAGGTGTTGGTGGAATTTCTGCTGGAAGCATACGGGCTGGCGGAAGATGAAGGAACGATCTGGACAAGGTACTATACTCTCTACCAGAAAGAGGGAGAAAAGTTGTCAGCATTCATCCACCGCATTCAACTGGTTCTAGGGATCCTACTCAATCGAAAGTTGATCTCCGCCTCCGGGATGGATGAAGCCCTTCGTAAACAGTATTTGCGGGGCTCAAGCCCAACTCACCCCATAGCCAACATGATCCGCAGCAACCTCATGCAAGGGAGCCCTCCCACATTCACAGGATTATTGCGACAAGTGAAGGTGCATGAAGCCCATACTATGTTACACTCTCCCCCAAAACCCAAGGGGTCATCTACACCAAAAAGTAAGGGGCCTACTGAACAGAAGGAGGAATCAGCCATTACGTCAAAGGTATACAAGCCAAAACCCTCAGGAAGAGCATCTCCCACGTACAAGGCTCGTCCTGAACGCAGTGGAGTCGTTTGCTATGGCTGCGGTCAGAAGGGCCACTTCTCCTGTGACTGTCCAGAGAAGGAAGACCCAGAGGAAAAACCTTCCAGTAGATGAAGTTCAGCTCGGTCCATGGTCTGCCGCGTACAGACGGCAGAGTCCGAAACCGCCGGAACCCCTCCTGAGCCCGCCGAGGCCACTCCTGAACCAAGCCCTAGTGATGAAACCCCACCATTGGATGCTTACGGTCGGGTGGGCCTGTCCGCCATCATGCGAGTTGTATTGGAGGGCGTCTACTCATCGGCCTTGTTGGACACTGGGTCACAGGTGACCATCTGTGAGGGGGTTTACAAACCCCTCACTTGCAAACCAGCAGTACTAACAAAGGTTTGTCAAGCATGCTGCCTGACAGCTGGAAACTCCCCTTGCTCAAAAGACAGGCAGCTAATTAAGGCAGAGGGCTAGCACCTGCAGCCAATCTCAGGAGCTATATATTCAGGCTTCTGAGAACACACGGGGCTCATTCTGGTCTCAGCCAAGGAGAAGACAGGAGCCCAGGATGCAAGTGGTTATATTGCTATATAGAAACCCTTGTATGTATATCTTTCTGTTAAGAAGTGTCATACGTAAACCTTATGTTAAAAAGTGTGACCCCAGCGTATTGAGAGGTATTAAGGGACTGGACAATAAAATACTTGACACTGTGTGCTGGCATAAGGACTAATTATTAAACAAACTAGGGAAAGTTTGTTACATATGGTGGCAGTGGTACTCTGAATCTGGAGCGGTAACTTCCGAAGTGCCTGGGAGCGTTAAGGAGTGGAGAAGTGCCTTAAACATTTGGAAAGCTGGTAAGGGTACCTCAGCATACCAAGTGGATATTGTCTGTAGATACTCCTGGGTCTCCTTGTACCTTTGGTAAGGTGCAAATAGTGGCCTGCAAGGTGGATTCCTGGTTACAGTCAGTCTGCACTAGGGGTTTTATTTTTCCCATCTTTTCTACAGGAAAATGGAGATGGGGCCGCTGATTAAATGGATGGCAGAGCAGCAGACCCAGAATCAAAAAGTACAGGCCCAGATGCAACAACAGGAGTTTCAGGCATCGTTGGTGCATCCCCTGCAGAAGAAATCAGAGGAACAGGCAGCCGTGGCCCAAGGGGGATCTACAATACCTGAGACCTGTACGAACTCACTAACCAAGATGGGACCGGAAGATAATCCAGAGACATACTTTATTACATTTGACAGACTGGCTACAATGGCACAGTGGGTCAAAGGTACCTGGGCTGTAAGAATAGCTCAATTTTTGACTGGGGAAGCCCAAGCAGCTTATCATTCATTGGGAGAGGGGGACTCCAAGGACGATGATAAACTGAAAGCTGCCATTCAACACCGTATGGGGATTTCTGATGAATGGTATAGGAAGAAGTTTAGGGCTATGGCGTTGGAAGTAGAGTCTCATCCTCATACCTTTGCTCAGCAGCTTAAGGACTTGGCTTATAGGAGGCTAAAGCCCACAGTTCGCTCAGTAACTGAAATAGTGGACATGGTGGTACTAGAACAGTTCATTACTAAACTTCAAAGGGAAATGCACCAGTGGGTGTGTAGACATAAACTTTGTTCCTTAGATTATGCTGTGCAAATTGCTGAAGAGTTTTTACAGGCAGAGGACATGGAGGGTTCCCTAGGGGTACAAAGAAGTGAAGCTGTGGTTCCCCAAACAAACAGGGTAAAAGGGGAGGACTCAGGCAAACATCGGCCCAGGCTTAACTCCCTCCCCAGGGGAAAATAAAGGAATTTTTACAAGGCCAGGCCTCTAATAGCTCCAATCTTTCCCAAACCTTATCAGGGGTTAAATAAACAGGAATCTGGTCAGGATAATGTTAATACTAACCAGCTAAGAGAGAAGACCGTTATTTGTTTTAGGTGTGGTGAACCAGGCCGTGTAGGCAAATCCTGTACCTTTATGGACTGCAGCTATGTGGGTACATGTTGCACTTGCAAGGATGAGAAAAGTGACACCCATGAGCTTTTTTTGGTCACTGCAGTGGTAAAAGGTAAAAAGGTTGGGGCTCTTATTGATTCAGGTTGCTGCAAAACCCTGGTTCAGCAGGATCTTATTAATCAAAAAGACCTAATTAATCAAGAGCCCATTTTCATAACTTGTGTAGATGGGGATGTGATACCCTACTCTACTGCCAAAGTCAACCTGGAAATAGAGGGATATACCTCACAGGTAGTAGAAGGGGTTGCTGAGAGGTTGTCATATCCAGTCATTGTTGGTAAAGATTGGGAACATTTATTTTCAGTTTTAAATTCAAGGACAGGTCTGGTTAAAAGAAAACATAGCTCAACATCTCCATTGAAACAGCTTTTCCCTTTTGAAGACCCAGACTTGTTCTCTACTAAGGTCCGGACCCGGAAAAGTAAGCAGCAAAAAAGACAGGAAAAGAGTGACTGGCTAGAGATTACAGGACCTGAACAGGAAGTGAATACAAAGGAAGAGGTAGCTGTAGGGAAAGAAATAGGACAGGATGCTACTCCGTCGGTTAGTAGGGATGTTGAAACAGAGCTATCCATGCCAGATCTAATGGTAACACCATGTGAAATAAGAAGGGTGGAAAAAAATGACCCCAATCTCAAAGAAGCATATAAAAACCTGGCAATAGGTCATTACAGGTTTTAGATCCAGTCCGGGTTAATCAGTCTCCCCATTTCCTATTGCAGGATGAGTTACTATATAGAGTCTGCAGGGATCCGAAGACAGGCGATGTTTGTGAACAGATTTTAGTACCCAGACTCTATACAAAGGAGCTATTACGTCTCTCTCACGCTGTTCCTTTTGCAGGGCATTTGGGTAGGGAGAAAACCCTAAACCGATTACTCTCCAGGTTTTATTGGCCGGACATCCGAAAGGAGGTGGCTAATTTTTGTAGTTCGTGTCCTGAATGTCAGCTAGTCTCCCCAAAAGGACTACAAAAGGCATCGGTTGAACGGATTGGGGTCGATATGGTAGGTCCCCTTGAGAAAACCTCTTCAGGGAATCAGTATATTTTAGTTACAGTATACTAGATTATGCGACTGGGGGGCTTATGCAGAGAGCATAGATATGAAAATAGTGCCATCTTCTGGCGAAAAAACTAGCCAGAAATCCTTTAACTCGGGAGAAAATGCCGCGATTTTTAAAATTGGCCAGAAAAGTTTTCAGAGATGTAAAAGTCGCCAAACTCGTGGCGAGAACCTGGAACTCGCCATGCTAATATAGCGTGGTATTCCAGAAGCTCCGAATCGCTGGAACACGCCAATATGTGCCATAGTATGGCGAGTTTCAGGTTTCCAGGAAAAGATGGCAAGTTGCAGGTTTTCGCCGTTCTGATGTTTACTCATCCCCATCATGACTTTCATAAATGTTGCTTTTGTAAATGGTTTGTTGTGTCTCCACACTTTATTCCAGGGGGGGAGCTTATTCCAGGGGGGGGGGGCGGTTTATTCCAGGGGGGGCAGTTTATTCCAGGGGAGGCAGAATATTCCAGGGGGGGCAGAATATTCAAGGGGGGGCAGCTCTTGGCCGGCGGAGATATCCATGCCAGGCGAAGCACAGGCTGTGGCACTTGCCCGTCAGGGAAGACGGGCCGATCACTGGCCCGCGGCGTTGGTAACAAAACACTTTTGGCCACGGCACGCGTGTTATCCACCCTGCCCGGCAAACGCGGGGCCGGTCACGTGAGCCGTTCGCCCAATTAGGGCGAACTAGCTCCGAAACGTCACTGGCCCGCCCCCGGCCAATGACGCGGCCGGCCCAGGTCCGCCCCCTTAAGCTCTGTCCCCCCTTCTGCCCCGATCCATGTATCCTCTGTGTGTGTATGTGTATGTGTGTGTGCATGTGTGTGTGTATGTGTATGCATGCGTGTGTGTGTGTGTGTGTGTGTGGGTGTATGTCTGTGTGTGCATGTGTGTGTGTATGCATGTGTGTGTGTGTGTGTGGGTGTATGTCTATGTGTGTGCATGTGTATGTGTGGGGGTGTGTGGGTGTGTGTGTGTGTGTGTGTGTGTGTGTGTGTGTGTGTGTGTGTATGTATGTATGTGTGTGTGGGTGTATGTCTATGTGTGTGCATGTGTATGTGTATGTGTGGGGGTGTATGTCTATGTGTGTGCATGTGTATGTGTATGTGTATGCATGTGTGTGTGTGTGTGTGTGTGGGTGTATGTCTATGTGTGTGCATGTGTATGTGTATGCATGTGTGTGTGGGTGTATGTCTGTGTGGGTGTATGTCTATGTGTGTGCATGTGTATGTGTATGCATGTGTGGGTGTATGTCTATGTGTGTGCATGTGTATGTGTATGCATGTGTGGGTGTATGTCTATGTGTGTGCATGTGCATGTGTATGCATGTGTGTGTGTGTGTGTGTGTGGGTGTATGTCTATGTGTGTGCATGTGTGTGTGTGTGTGTATGTGTCTGCATGTGTGTGTGTGCCTTTCTGTGTGTGTGTGTGTGTGTGTGTGTGTGTGTGTATGTGTATGTGTGTGCGCGTGTGTGTGTGCGTAACTCAATATTGTTATCAAAGTTGCACAATGTTAATAATTAATGTATTCTCACAACATGCCTTTTGTTTTATTTGTAGAATATTATCTAATAAACACACACGCACACACACACAGGTTCCCTACTGACACACACACACTCACAGCTACTAAGTGACACACACACATACAATGTTGGCTATCTAGCTCGCGCTACGGTATGGCGAGTTTAAAGCAAATCTGAACTCGCCGAAATGTGTAACAAGAGGTAACGACGTTCTCTGCATAAGACCTTAACTAACGGCAATTCTGTGGCTATTTTATAGCCGTTTTACAATTTTTTAACGTTCCTCTCTGCATAAGCCCCTGGGAATCCTGAAGCTATCCCATTGCGTAATACGTCTGCAGCAACAGTTGCCACGGAGCTTATTAAGGTATTTTCACGTGTTGGTATCCCCAAGGAAATGCTAACGGATCAAGGAACCAATTTTGTGTCGAGACTTATGAGGGAGGTTTGTGCCCTGTTAAAAATACAGTCACTCAGAACATCTGTTTACCATCCGCAAACAGACGGCCTGGTGGAACGGTTCAATGCTATCCTCAAACAAATGTTACGTAAGTTTATAACAACAGAAAAACACAATTGGGATAAAATGCTACCCTATTTGCTCTTTGCCATTTGGAAAGTACCCCAATCCTCTACAGGATTCTCCCCATTTGAGTTATTGTATGGGAGACAACCTAGGGGAATACTACTGTAGATTTGGTGAAAGAATATTGGGAGGAGCAATCATGCCCAAATAACAATGTCTTACGGTATGTAATACAATTAAGGGAGCGACTTGACGTTGTGGGAAAATTTGCTCAGACAAACTTAAATAAGGCCCAACAGTCCCAAGCATACTATTACAACCAAGGGGCCCGATCGAGGGAGTTTCAGCCAGGGGACTGGGTACTGTTACTCTTACCCAGTACAGCTTTTGTTCAGCATTTAGCTTGGTGAGTCCATATGTATGTTTTACATTGTGATATGCATTTGGCTGTTTGATGCCGCCACGGAGCGGCTGGCTATGCTGCGCATGTGTCCTGATGTTGCCGTGGTATCCATGACGCTTTGAGCAGTCTGCGGAGGTGCTGTGCAGTGTGTTGGACCTCCCTCAGACTGACAACTGTGGTGGCGTCGCATTATGGTGCAGCGCATGCGCATAATGTTCCTCACTCAAGATGGCGCTTTTGGTACTTGACTAACATTGCAGGGCACATGCGCATTGCAGTCCCCACTCCAAGATGGCGGATCCGTCAACACACCGGTTTGTTTGATTTTCGCGGGCTTCCTACTAGTGGGTAACTATGCACAGATGATTTTGTATGTATTTGTATGTATATATATATCCTGTTTGTCATTTTGTTGTTGCACTCCCCTTGAGAAAGGTCCCGTTCCAGGACCAAAACGTCGGATTGGGCGTCTGTTTGTACATGCCTTGAATACTATTATCTTTTACACTTCTGGATGTGAGTACTGCCTCTCTTTACCTGAGGCAAGAATGGTAATATGTTTTGTATCTATTATATGGGATTAGCACCACCACTGTACCACTATATACAGTGCCAGCTGACTGACTCTTATTTTATATATATATATATATATATATATATATATATATATATATATATATATATATATATATATACAGTGTTCGACAAACCTATACATTTGCTCGCCCCGGGCGAGTGGATTTAACCCCCGGGCGAGTAAATATTGGCCCAAGCAGCACACGTTTGGTACTAGGTGGCGAGTAGATTTTTTTTGTGTGGCGAGTAGATTTTTTGGTGATTTGTCAACCACTGTATATATATATATATATATATATCTGTATATATATAGCTGTGACCATGCAGCAAGCTTAAGCCTATAGGGAACCATGTTAAAAATGGTTATTGAGGCAAAAGGTGCCACTATGTGCTCATTTGCATGTCATTTCCCAGAATCCCTTGCTGCAGTGGGATATATAAAATATATATATAATAAATTAATAGCAGACAATCTACATATAAATACACACACACTGCAAACCTCTCGCTCCCGGCAGCATGCACTGTACACACAAAAAGTGTGCGTCACGTGCACACCCACACCTACTATAGAACAAGCCAAGACAGTATACTAACAAAATGTATAAGATGAGGCAATCCTGTTTTTACGTAAAAGCAGCCAGCGATGATTCTGTGAGGCCTCCCTCCTATAAACGCTTGCGCTGCCCACGAGCAAGACAGGACCCCGGTACTGAGGTGGGAAAGTATAGAACCACGCACCCACAGCAGCGGAATCGTGCCTGGCAGGTGGATTGTCAACTTAGCCTGGTCTGGGTTGGAGAGAGAGGGTTAGTCCTGATACTTGCCAAGGTCTTGGGATGGAGAGTTCAGAATTGTCAAAGTCCGTTAAGCCGTGGTCAGGGGTTGGAGAGGTCAGAATCGTGGAAGTCCGTATAGCCATGGTCTGGGTTGGAGAGATACGTAGAGTTGAGGGTAAGCCAGGGTCAATATCCAGAGGGGTTCAGAAGTCAAGCCGGTTCGGTACACGTAGAATCCAAACGGCAAGAAATACAAGACAGGAACAAGGCACAACAAACACAGGAGCTCAAGGCTACAGCTAGTTATGCTCAGTAGATTTTTTTTGTGTGGCGAGTAGATTTTTTGGTGATTTGTCAACCACTGTATATATATATATATCTGTATATATATAGCTGTGACCATGCAGCAAGCTTAAGCCTATAGGGAACCATGTTAAAAATGGTTATTGAGGCAAAAGGTGCCACTATGTGCTCATTTGCATGTCATTTCCCAGAATCCCTTGCTGCAGTGGAAGTGCTGTATGCTGGGTGATAATGGGGAAAGGCGGGGTTGCAGACCTGCCTAAGACATGCAGATGAGCATACAGTTATATTTGCATATTTGCTTTCCTGTGGAGGGTTTTTGTCACTTTTTTTACTCACCATAACTTAACTCAGTATTATGGTTTAGCCTATCCCATAGCCTCTCTTGCATTCCCAGTAAAATCAACCCCACACTGATGAGACCCATCAAGGTCGAAACAGCTGTCTGTGGGTGGTTTTCTGGGTATGCACCTTAACCCTGGCTGTGCTCAAAGCTGTGACCATGCAGCAAGCTTAAGCCTATAGGGAACCATGTTAAAAATGGTTATTGAGGCAAAAGGTGACACTGTGTGCTCATTTGCATGTCATTTCCCAGAATCCCTTGCTGCAGTGGAAGTGCTGTATGCTGGGTGATAATGGAGAAAGGCGGGGTTGCAGACCTGCCTAAGACATGCAGATGAGCATACAGTTGTATTTGCATATTTGCTTTCCTGTGGAGGGTTTTTGTCACTTTTTTTACTCACCATAACTTAACTCAGTATTATGGTTTAGCCTATCCCATAGCCTCTCTTGTATTCCCAGTAAAATCAACCCCACACTGATGAGACCCATCAAGGTCGAAACAGCTGTCTGTGGGTGGTTTTCTGGGTATGCACCTTAACCCTGGCTGTGCTCAAAGCTGTGACCATGCAGCAAGCTTAAGCCTATAGGGAACCATGTTAAAAATGGTTATTGAGGCAAAAGGTGACACTGTGTGCTCATTTGCATGTCATTTCCCAGAATCCCTTGCTGCAGTGGAAGTGCTGTATGCTGGGTGATAATGGGGAAAGGCGGGGCTGCAGACCTGCCTAAGACATGCAGATGAGCATACTGTTATATTTGTATATATATATATATATATATATATATATATATATATATATATATATTTTTTTTTTTTTTTTAAATCCCCTAACTTAAAATAAATAGAAACTGGGTGTTCCATGAAGAGCCTCCCTGTGCTGCATGAAGATAGTTGAAGCACTGGCAAATTGTCTTTTGGGTGAACATGCGAAAGGGGTAGTAGGATAGCTAAGGCGGCTTATGCTACAGTGGGTCAGTAAGCAGGGTAATAAACCCATGATCAATTACAAGTCTGCTACATATCATCAGAGTACTCCAGATGTTTAGTGTCTGCATTCTGTTGTTGATTAAAATGTCAATCTCATTTAAGAAGAGGAGAGTGATCCTTTAATATACTGATGGCTTTATCTTAATGGCTGATGAAAATATGGCAGAAGAACGGAATTCTCTTGAATAGAGAAGACATATAAAGCAAAGAAAATGTCTTAATTCATCATCTAGGACATTGCATTAAACAAATGAAGGAAGTGGAAAGAATCAATTTATGGTCCGTTCCTAAAAGATAATTTTAAGTGCTCAGAGGCGAGTTTCAAAAACTGAAAAGTGAACGACCCACTAAGGGAGCACACTGATAAATACTATGAACAGTGGAGTAAGGCCGGTAATATAGTGGGGGTGTGCGCTGCGCCATGCGTGCAGCAGTTATAGTTGGCTGTGGTTAGCCAGCCATTGTATGCTAGGGCCGCGCGCGTGCACAGGGAGTATGGAGCCGGGCGATAGCGGGAAAGACTCAGAAAAGTAAGTATTCGTGCCGCTACCGCCGCTGTAATGTATGTATGTATGTACAGTTGTGTTTAAAAGAAAGTACACCCTCTTTGAATTCTATGGTTTTACATATCAGGACATTATAACAATCATCTGTTCCTTAGCAGGTCTAAAAATTAGGTAAATACAACCTCAGATGAACAACAACACATGACATATTACACCGTGTCATGATTTATTTAACAAAAATAAACTTTTTTCACACCACTATATGTGTGTGTGTATGTGTGTGTATGTGTGTGCACAATGTTAATAAATAATTTATTCTTATTTTACACGTGTCTTTTAAAAAATATATATATAATAAATTAATAGCAGACAATCTACATATAAATACACACACACTGCAAACCTCTCGCTCCCGGCAGCATGCACTGTACACACAAAAAGTGTGCGTCACGTGCACACCCACACCTACTATAGAACAAGCCAAGACAGTATACTAACAAAATGTATAAGATGAGGCAATCCTGTTTTTACGTAAAAGCAGCCAGCGATGATTCTGTGAGGCCTCCCTCCTATAAACGCTTGCGCTGCCCACGAGCAAGACAGGACCCCGGTACTGAGGTGGGAAAGTATAGAACCACGCACCCACAGCAGCGGAATCGTGCCTGGCAGGTGGATTGTCAACTTAGCCTGGTCTGGGTTGGAGAAAGAGGGTTAGTCCTGATACTTGCCAAGGTCTTGGGATGGAGAGTTCAGAATTGTCAAAGTCCGTTAAGCCGTGGTCAGGGGTTGGAGAGGTCAGAATCGTGGAAGTCCGTATAGCCATGGTCTGGGTTGGAGAGATACGTAGAGTTGAGGGTAAGCCAGGGTCAATATCCAGAGGGGTTCAGAAGTCAAGCCGGTCCGGTACACGTAGAATCCAAACGGCAAGAAATACAAGACAGGAACAAGGCACAACAAACACAGGAGCTCAAGGCTACAGCTAGTTATGCTCAGCAAAGCAGGAAAGGAAGTGCAGGGTATTTGTAGCACACAGGAACCAGTAGCAAGGGAGGCGGAGCGGAGGCGCGGTCTCTGCGGAGCAAGGATTGGCTCCAGGAGACAAGTGGGCTATAATGAGAGCTTGCCACACAGCTGGAAAGCGGTGCACGGTGTCACGTGTGCGCGCCGCGCGCAAGAGAAGCGCATCGCGTCTGAGGGGGCAGAGCTAAGCTCTGTGGCAACCTAGAAGAGCTGCGCATGCGGTCGCGCTCTGTAAGCAGAGCGGGAGAGCGCGCACGTTCTTGTGCCAGAGCGGAGGTCTGTACTGCGACAGGTAAGGAGGGAACACGTCGCAAAGGACGTGTTCCCCGATTCCTTACAAAATGAGGGTGAAGATGGAGGTGGGGACAAGGAGGACACAAGAGGACCTTACAAGAAGAGCTGCTGCTTTTGAAGAGGATAAAGCTGGTTCAAATCCCAGTACCAGACCTCTTTCTAACCTTCGGTAAGTCAACAGAAACACAACAAAAGTACATTGTAAGTTCTAGACAGCAAAAACTCATTGTGCCCGTATAATTCTATGTATATACTATTTATTTATTTATTTATAAAATATTTTACCAGGAAGTAATACATTGAGAGTTACCTCTCGTTTTCAAGTATGTCCTGGGCACAGAGTAAAACAAATAATACATGGTTACAAGTACAGTTACATAAATGAACAAGGTATACATTATATACAGAGACATTGCGTGCACAGTTAAAGAAAATATATATTATGAGCGTATTAAACAGTTACAGACCAGATTAAAGTGTGAGACAGCCTTAGATTTGAAAGAACTTAAGCTGGTGGTGGATATGAGAGTCTCTGGTAGGTTGTTCCAGTTTTGGGGTGCACGGAAGGAGAAGGAGGAACGTCCGGATACTTTGTTGAGCCTTGGGACCATGAATAGAATTTTGGAGTCTGATCTCAGGTGATAGGTGCTGTATGTGGTAGGGGTGAGGAGCTTGTTCAGGTAGCTAGGTAGCTTGCCCAGAAAGTATTTGAGGGTGAGACAGGAAAGGTGAACTTTGCGCCTAGACTCTAGTGATGGCCAATCTAGTTCTTTGTAATATATATAGTATATATACAATATATATATATATACATAGTAATATACATTACTAGCGCCATATAAGGGAAAATATTATTATTATTAAATGACATAAACATTGGGTCAATGAGGATAAAAATAAATGCAGAGCTAGACAGAAACATCTATATGTAATCTGGAGTGAATTGAATCACTTCTTCTCCGTTCACGACATCACTGGCCTGGCCAGACCTACAAGCAGCTGTGAGCAAGCAGCAAACAGAAGCAACACATACCATATGCAAGCATTCAGGCCAGTCTTGTATTCCGCTGTCATGAGAGAGTATTCAAGCATATAGTAGAGTGTTAAAAGGCATCAGACAGATAGAAACAGGTTGGAAAATGGTGACATCACTTGGCACACTCTGCATTCTCCGTATATTTGCGTGATTTATATTTTTCTCTGCTGCCTTGCTGACAGTTACCTATAACAAATGTATTACAGGCTGCACCAGCACAAAGATGCTGAAACACCACCTAAAAAGAAAGTCTCTTTCCCTCTTCTTTGCAACTACTGCACGATATGTACAATATGCCTTTCTCGCCCTTCGTGCTTCTGTTTGACACTCTGCAGGTGAGTGCCAGGCCTTCTGCGGTGGAGACGGCTTTCATCCTATTTCAAAGATCTTTGTATGTAGAGTCTTCATCATTTCTCAGATCTGACACTGGCATCAAATCAAACATTTCCACTATTTGGACCCTGGTCCCTATCCTCTGGGCCCATAATTTGCTGGGTAGGACCACCTCAACTTTCGGCCCTGGCCTCCTGTATGCTCCTCACTCAATTTACATCGGCATCTCTAATTCAGTTGAGAAAACACAGCAAAACTATTTTAAGCACCGGTCCAGCTCACTCTATGAAACTTTAAAAAATATCTTCTACTTTTTCTTTTTTATTCTGATCACACAGTTCTTTGTAAAACTATTAAATAGTGATACAAGAACAGAAATGATAGACAGCACTCACGGTCAGATAGAAAAACATAGAATAGCTAAATGCAGGGTGCAAAGGAATATAAGAAGAACCCAAGATCCTCCTACATAATAACCAACAAAGCTAATAGTTCCAGCACGCTCTGACTATAGGAAAAGTAGCAACAAGTGGGAAATGCCAAATCAAATGAATATTTAATAAATGCACAAGTTATATACAAGGAGCAAAGTGACACCAACACAATAGAACAAAACACACTAAAAAATAGAAAAAAACTGGGAAAATGTGGAAGTGAAGAAAAAAAAAGGGGGGGGGGAGGAGGGTGTACACCATGGGGGATAAACAGGGGGTCAACATTTCGGGGACAAGCCCCTTCCTCAGGCCCGTTGCCCCTTGTCCCAAGAGGTACTTCCCTAATAATGCAAAATCAAACCACAGGGTACAGAGCAGCAATAGTAGTCTCTAGTTCTCTCCTCTCCTGCTGTAAATGGGGCTGCTCTGTGGGTCTGTCTGGAGCATGGTATAAATAAGCCATCTGGCGTCATCATTAAGAGGGCGATGGGATCGCAGGCAGCTGTGAAGATGGTCATCAGGGATCAGAATCAGCTGTCATCAATATTGCATGCAGACTCTTGCAAACTAGCCCTCTGGATCCACAGTCCACAGCAAATGTTCAAGTATACTAAAAGGTATAACTCATATTGGTAGCCCAATTGAACTACCTATAATGAAACAATGATAAAAATACATGAATGAAGTAAAATGAGAAATAAAAATAAAATGTAATCAAGATCATACGACACAATAAACTGTACAAAAAATGGAGGTCACATCTGATGGTAGGAACTGCACTAACCTATAAATGGAGAGAGATGACTTTGGATAGAGGTGGCACCAGAAGCACCCGTAGCTCATCACTTCACACTCGCTGGGCATAATGCTAGCCAGTTCAGGTACCAGGTTATTGATGGTATGAGGAAAAATCGTCGGGGTGGAGATACACAGAGGCTGATACTCCAAAAGGAATCCAGATGGATCAGGCTTCTGGGCACAAAGACTCCAAGAGGGATGAACAAAGAACTGGACCGAGGTTGTTATTTTTAAATACATTCATTTTACTGTTATCCCTGGTACAGCCTGACCCCTAGCTGTGTGCAGACTACCATATACACAGCTTCCTCTACTAATGGCCTCGACGACCTGGTATGACCCTCGTTCTATTGCTCCCCTTGATGAGGGATGTGGCTGGTCCACTATGAGTCACTAGTGGCATCCCTTGTGTGGTGATCCGTCCTTCCTGCACTGTTGTCTCTCCCCACCTCTATCCAAAGTCATCTCTCTCCATTTATAGGTTAGTGCAGTACCTACCATCAGATGTGACCTCCATTTTTTGTAGTTTATCGTGTAGTACTGTATGATCTTTATTACATTTTATTTTTATTTCTCATTTTACTTCATTCATTTATTTTTATCATTGTTTCATTATAGGTAGTTCAACTGGGCTACCAATATGAGTTATACCTTTTAGTATACTTGAACATTTGCTGTGGACTGTGGATCCAGAGGGCTGGTTTGCAAGAGTCTGCATGCAATATTGATGACAGCTGATTCTGATCCCTTATGACCATCTTCACAGCTGCCTGCGATCCCATCACCCTCTTAATGATGACGTCAGATGGCTTATTTATACCATGCTCCAGACAGACCCACACAGCAGCCCATTTACAGCAGGAGAGGAGAGAACTAGAGACTACTATTGCTGCTCTGTACCCTGTGGTTTGATTTTGCATTATTGTGTACTCACCTTACATTCTCCTGCTTTGCTGCTATTACAGTGTACCTTAGCACTTTTTGCTTGTTAGATTATCTTGTGTTGCTTAGTTAATTAGGGCTTATTTTGTTCACTGTTTTAGGGGTATTGGGGTAAGGGAAGTACCTCTTGTTGATTTGGGATAAAGGGGGAACGAGCCTGAGGAAGGGGCTAGTCCCCGAAACGTTGCCCCCCTGTTTATCCCCCATTGTGTACACCCTCCCGTACACCCCCCCCTTTTTATCTTCACTTCCACATTTTCCCAGTTTTTTTCTATTTTTTAGTGTGTTTTGTTCTATTGTGTTGGTGTCACTTTGCTCCTTGTATATAACTTGTGCATTTATTAAATATTCATTTGATTTGGCATTTCCCACTTGTTGCTACTTTTCCTATAGTCAGAGCGTGCTGGAACTATTAGCGTTGTTGGTTATTAAATAGTGATGTATTGCAATACATTTTTTTTTAAATAATATGTGCAGGGTTCATGACAAATAACTGTCAAGTTGCATTTTCTTATAATTGCATTAAAAAAATAATGAGAAAAGCTGCAGTGCATTGGTAATATTGCTGCTTTTGAAATGTGTGAGCCCGGTTCAAATCCAGAGTATCAAATCCTTGTAGACCTTGGGCAAGTCACTTTATGTCCCTGTGCCTCAGTCATCAAACATAGACTGTAAGCTCTACGGGGCAAGGGCTTGAGCCTGCAGACATTCAATGTACAGTATAGCTCTGCTTGCACTGCAACACTTCATAAGAAAAAAATATTATTATTAATATTGTTACTCTGATCTCATTGCTGCATCACTGAAATCTTCCCTCAGGAATAAACACGTGGAAAAAGTTAAATCTTTAGTTCATACTTTTTATTTACCATGTTTCCAATCAGAGTGCAGGTGCAGACACATTTCGAATGGCACAGGTGACTGAATGCATTTACTTGAATGCATGTTCAATTTATATTAGTAAATGGTGCTGGGTCTTTCCTGTCTTTGTAGGCTGACACTGGAGTGAATTACAATACAGATGGTGACATTACTTTGTCTAGATCAGACTTATCAATGGTATTGCAAGGTAATACAAAGCCACAGACTCCTGCCTGCCTGATTAGATTGCTTACAAAAGCCTGTCTTTTGAGACAGGAAGAGAGACTCCTTAGCTCACGTGTGAGCTGAACTTTGGAGACAGAGCAGAGGTTCTTGAGTCTCCCAGAAGAGACTGACCAAGAGAACACAGATCTCTGGAGCTGACAACTAAGACTTCTAAACCTGGATGCTGACATTTTCTGTGCACACACGGGTGCGGTTCCAGGAGAGCACAGAAGCTTCCCCTACAGCAGCCAGCTAACAGATAAGACTTTTATTAACAAGACTTTTTATATCTGTTCATTTCATGCTATGTGTTTGGGGCTGGGAGACATGCTTATCTAAGGGAGTTGTGAATTGCATAGTATTTCACTAGAAATACTCCCAAGTGAATAGAAGCTTTGTTTCCCCCGTGTATGAATGGTTTCCTGATGTTAAGGAAAAGGCACAATAAAGCCTTGTTATAATTTCACCTTACAAAAGTCTCCAATTGTGTACCTCTGTAAGCGTCCGCCTACATAGCGCCATTAGTGTACATAGCGCTTCACATTAGTACTACACGTGACAATCATATAAATAACAAATAATACAAATAACATATCATGGGAATAAGTGCTTCTGACATAAAAGTAAAATTTCGGAAGAGGAGTCCCTGCTCTGGGGATCTTACAATCTAATTGGTGGGGAGAACATACAGAGACAGTAGGAGGGCATTCAGGTAAGTGCGTCAGCAGGGGGCCAAGATTTATGTATCGTGTATAGTATTAGCCACGGTGCTACTCATATGCTTCTTTAAGCGTGTGTCTTAAGGTGGATAGAGAGGGTGCTAGTCTGGTATTGAGGGGAAGGTCATTCCAGAGGTGCGGGCAGAAAGTGAGAAAGGTTTAGATACAAAGGGGGTAGAGAGAAGACATCCTTGAGCAGAAAGCAAGAATCGGGATGGTGCATAGCGAGAAGTTAGGACTGAGATGTAAGTAGGAGCAGAAGAGTGTAAAGCTTTAAAAGTGAGGAGGAGAATTGAGTGCGAGATGCGTGATTTGATAGGAAGCCAGGAGAGTGATTTCAGCAGGGGAGACGCTGAGGCAGATTTCGGAAATAGTAGAGTGATTCTGGCAGCAGCGTTTAGGATAGATTGTAGGGGAGACAGGTGAGAGGCAGGAAGGCAGGGCAGCAGGAGGTTACAGTAATCGAGGCGGGAGAGAATGAGGACCTGAGTCAAAGTTTTAGCAGTCGAGCAACAGAGGAAAGGGCGTATCTTTGTTATATTGCGGAGGAAAAAGCGACAGGTTTTAGATAAGTTTTGAATGTGAAGTTTTGAATGTGATAGAGGAGTCGAGTGTGACCCCTAGGCAGCGTGCTTGGGCTACTGGGTGAATGATGTTACTTCCAACACTAATGTGGAAGGAGGTAGTAGGGCCGGGTTTGGGAGGAAGTATAAGGAGCTCTGTTTTTGCCATGTTAAGTTTCTGTTGGCGGATGGCCATCCAGGGTGATATTCCAGAGAGACATTCAGAAACTTTGGTCTGCATAGCAGATGTAAGGTCAGGGGTTGAAAGATAAATTTGTGTGTCGTCAGCATAGAGGTGATTGGAACAAGCTGATTTATTGGGGCGGCGGGAGGGTTATGTGACTGCTTTAGATGTATAAAAACACATACTCCCCTTGCATTGGCAAGGAAGCATTGGCATCTTAAGAGTGATGCATTTAAAGTGATAAATATAGTTAGACTATAGTTTGACTAGAGGTGACTGGGGACTGCATCTTTCTGCAAACTCTTTTACTCAAGACAACATACGGTAAGCTATTCAGCTCACACTATGATCCCATGCTTGCTAACCTGCATATTTCAACCCCCCACCCCTTTACAACTTATTCACTGCAGTCTCTCCCAAAACTGACTGCACAATACACTGAAACAATGAATTGACTGTAGCAGTGCAATACAGCTAAACATTTGACAAGGAACAGGCACAAACCTGCTGTTTAGTCTGCACACACACACTCTGCTCACAACAGCTCCTTGCAGCACTGCCTACCTCTGGCATCATGAACCTGCTATGTATTTTAACTTTTTTCTTTCTCCTGGGCTCATGGAGATGTTACTCCCTCTATCCACTACAAACTCCTCCATCCTGGCCCACACCCAACATCACCATACACCCTGGACTACTCAAAAGCCTTGCACTATCTACTGAATGTTGGTGGAGAACTCCAAAAACCAGCACACCAACCACTGCTCACTCAAATGGCAAACACCACAAATTTACAACCCACAAACAACTATCCAAATTTCTACTCATACTACTACTCTCTTTAGCAGGTGATATTAAACCTAACCCAGGCCCTCCCATTCCAGCTCTGTCCCATGCCCCTGAGAATTCCACCTTTAAATTCCAAAAAGGGCTATCTGTCGCCCATATAAACATCCGGAGCCTGCTGCCCAAACTGGACGAACTAAGGGCATGGTGCCTTATGCATAAACCCAAAGCCATCGTTCTTACAGAAACATGGCTATCCCCTAAAATCCCTGATGCAAATATCGCCATTCAGGGATACTCCATTTTTAGGAGAGATAGGTCAAAGAGAGGAGGAGGGGTGTTATTTTATATTGCAGACACATTACAATTTACACTGTTAAATTGCCCACCAAGCCCACCCTCTTTTGAAATTCTAGTTGGCAAAATCTGCCTCCCTTTTTCTAAGCCCATCTTGCTCGCTGGCATCTACCGCCCCCCTAAAGCCCCTCTACAATCCCTGACTGATATCACCCAGTTTCTTGGCTCCATTTCCTCTCTGAATGAGAAGAGTGAGCTGCTAGTTCTTGGGGATTTCAACTTCAATTGGCTTAACCCTAAAAACCACAAAATCCAGATACAACTCAAGTCACTTAACCTATCGCAACTCATTTCCCAACCAACACGGACAAACCTGAAATCACATAACCATTCCTTGCTAGACTGGATTCTCTCCTCAAACCCCAGCAGAATCCAATCCTCTGGCATCCTTCCTGATATTTTCAGTGACCATGCAATAGTGTACTGTGTAAGGAAAATTAAACCACCCCATTCAAGCCCTAAAGTTCTCCTCACTAGAACATTTAAAAACTTTAACCCACAACAGTTTCTGGATGACCTTACCAACTGCCCATGGCACAGAATCGATTTAATTCCCGACCCTGACTCTGCGCTCGACTATTTCCAATCCGAGTTCTTAAAACTCTGCGATACCCATGCTCCACTACGCAAAATAAGGGTACGGGGGGCCCACCTTCCATGGGTTACAACTGACCTTATTGCACTCTACCAGCTCAGGGATACCTTGTGGAAAAGCTACAAAGTAACTGGCACTACCAAGGATCTCAATCACTACAGATGCATGCGGAACATGTGCACAAGGCAAACAAGGCACGCAAAAACACAATATTACTCTGACAATCTCCACCAAAATACATCAAACCCAGCTAACTTCTGGAAGGTTATCAACAATATATTCCAGCCTCCTAACCATCAACAACCAAGTAATATCACTAAGGGGGATATTACTCTGACAATCCCCACTGATATTGCAAATGCATTCAATGATTACTTTGTGGGGTGTGCCACTAACTTATTAGCGAAACGCAGCCCAAACCACAAACCTGAATCTCATCCTGGGAGTACCCCTATAGTCCCACCCTCTCCCAACACTGCCCACAATTTTCAATTTGGCCCAGTATCTGAAGAGGAGATTATACAAGCGCTCCTCAAACTAAAACTAAGCAGCCAATGTGGACCTGACTTACAACAATCTAGGTTTCTACGACTTGGTGCCCCAGCCATTGCCAAACCAATTGCTTCCATAGTCAACTCTATCCTGTCTGCAGGCCATAGCCCTAAGACCTGGAAAACTGCCAGAGTTGTCCCAATCTTCAAAAGTGGGGACAAAAACACTGTCTCAAACTACAGGCCAATCTCACTTCTCCCAATTCTATCCAAAGTCATGGAAAAATGTGTCCACTCCCAATTAAGCGATTTCTATACCAAGACAAATTTCCCTAGCCAATTCCAATCTGGCTTTCGTCCCAAACACTCCACTGTAACTACCCTGCTAAAAGTTTGCAATGAAATCCAGTGTGGAATGGAACGGGGACAACTCACTGGTGCAGTATTCCTAGATCAGCGTTTCCCAAATGGTGGGTCGCGACCCGGCACCAGGTCACGGAAACAAAATTGCCGGGTCACAGCGAGGCTGGCCGCACGGCGTCCCCCCCTCCCTCCTTGCGGCGTCCACCCCTCCCTCTTTGCGGCGTCCACCCCTCCCTCCTTGCGGCGGCCCGAGGTGAGGTGCGGGACAGTGCTGAAGTGGTGCAGGCTGCTATCGCTGGGGAGTCAACGGTGATTCGCTGACTCGGGCTCCTACTGCAGCCCCGCATCATGATGTTGCCGCCCATGACATGCTCCGCCCCCCCACAGGACACGATGCCCGGCGTGATAGGAGGTAGGAAGTGGTGCGGGGGCGCACCTGTGCCTCCGTTCCTGGCGCTCCCTTCCCCTCAGTCCCCTTGGTGCGGGAGATAGGCGCAGGGGGTGGGCAGTGGTTGCTGCGTGGTCGCTGGCGGGCACAGGGAGGCATGGAGCCACCTGCTCGGATCGCTTGGCCTTTCCTCTCTCCCCCGCCCCCCCCCCTCTCCAGTCACTCACATCCGTCGCTGCCCCTGTAATAAATTGTGTGTGTGTGTGTATATAGGGGAGTGTGTGTGTGTGTGTGTATATAGGGGAGTGTGTGTGTGTGTGTATATAGGGGAGTGTGTGTATCTGTGTGTGTGTGTGTATCTGTTTGTGTGTGTGTATCTGTGTGTATGTATGTATCTGTGTGTGTATGGGGGAGAGAGTGTGTGTATGTATCTGTGTGTGTATGGGGGAGAGAGTGTGTGTATGTATCTGTGTGTGTATGTATCTGTGTGTGTGTGTATGGGGGAGAGTGTGTGTATGTATCTTCGTGTGTGTGTGTGTGTGTGTGTGTGTGTGTATATGTATGTATGTATGTATGTATGTGTGTATGTGTATGTGTATGGATCTGTGTATGTGTATGGATCTGTGTATGTGTATGGATCTGTGTGTGTATGGATCTGTGTGTGTATGGATCTGTGTGTGTATGGATCTGTGTGTGTATGGATCTGTGTGTGTATGGATCTGTGTGTGTATGGATCTGTGTGTGTATGGATCTGTGTGTGTGTGTGTGTATCAGCCACAGCCACTGTGTGTATCAGTGGCTGTGTGTGTGTCTGTGCAGGCCAGCAGTGGCTATGTGTGTGTTGGTCTGTCTGTGTGAGTATCTGTAGGTCAGTGACTGTGTGCGTCTATGCAGGTCAGAGAGAGGGGGGGGGAGGGAGAGAGAGAGAGAATAGAGGGGATTGGGAAAATATATGAAATCTGTATGGACATTCATAACGGTTTTATTTTACCTATAGGCGATAAAAATTTTAGTGGGTCACGAAGGAGAAGTTCAAAAATAACCGGGTCACGGAAAAAAAAGTTTGGGAAACGCTGTCCTAGATTATGCAAAGGCTTTTGACACAGTTGATCATGCTATCCTGCTTAACAAACTCCAGAGCTCTGGAATAGGGAAGCATGCTTTAAACCGGTTTCAGTCCTACCTATCAGGAAGATCCCAACATGTGTCCATCTCAGGCTCTAACTCCAACCCCCTGGATATCACCTGTGGTGTCCCGCAAGGCTCTGTTCTGGGGCCCCTACTCTTCTCAGTGTTCATTAATGATCTTCCCACAGCTTGTAAGGAAGCCTCATTACACATGTATGCAGATGACACAATCCTATATGCACACAGCCATAGCCTCTCTGACCTTTAACACATACTTCAGTCTGACTTTTTGAGACTCGAAAACTGGATTTCCCAAAACAAACTGTTTTTAAACACTGACAAGACAGTAACAATGGTATTTGGGACCAAGACTAAATTTGTAAAGCTTCCAGTGACTGAGCTCCTGATTAGAACCAACGCTAACACCACCCTAACCCCTGTCACTAGTTTTAAATACCTGGGCTTATGGTTTGACTCCCACTTAACATTCGGAATGCACATTGATACCCTGACAACCAAGACCTATGCCAAACTAGGGGTACTTAACAGGAACAAATCCTCCCTAAGTCTCCTGGTCAGAAAGCGTATCGCACAGCAGATGCTAATGCCAATTATTGACTATGGAGACATAGTATATGGCTCGGCACCTCAAACCCACCTTAGCAAACTTGACACCCTCTACAATTCAATTTGTCGTTTTGTTCTCCAATGCAACTACAACACACATCACTGCGAAATGCTCAAAGAACTAGATTGGTCAACACTAGAGTCTAGGCGCAAAGTTCACCTTTCCTGTCTTGCCTTTAAATTCTTCAAGGGGAAGCTACCCAGCTACCTGAACAAGCTCCTCACCCCTACCACTTGCAGCACCTATCACCTGAGATCAGACTTCAAAAGACTGTTCATGGTCCCAAGGCTCAACAAAGTATCCGGACGTTCCTCCTTCTCCTACCGTGCACCCCAAAACTGGAAAAACCTACCAGAGACTTTCACATCCACCACCAGTTTAAGTTCTTTCAAATCTAAGGCTGTCTCACATTTTAATCTGGTCTGTAACTGTTTCATACGCTCATAATATATATTTTCTTTAACTGTGCACGCAATGTCTTGTATATAATGTATACCTTGTTCATTTATGTAACTGTACTTGTAACCATGTATTATTTGTTTTACTCTGTGCCCAGGACATACTTGAAAACGAGAGGTAACTCTCAATGTTTTACTTCCTGGTAAAATATTTTTATAAATAAATAAAATTAGGTCATCTGTATTGAGGTACTTTAGAAACACTTATAAAACACACCCTACCATATGTTAAAGTCGGTGAACAATGGAGTAGTTTAATAAACTGTATCGTGGTTGGAAATGGTTCTTCCTCTGTCTCAGAATTCAGGTCAGCGTCCCTGGGATTTTCTTTAATACTGTAGCTACAAATATACAGCTGTTTTTTCTCTTTCAGCCCATGCATCCCAAACACCGCTTCCCGCCTTCTTACCCGAGACATACTGTTCCACACTACAGCCCAGCTCTAATATTCATTGTGGGAATCAGTAAACTAAATCATACAAATCAGTCATCTCTAAATCAGATCACTCATGCAATGATGGAACATTTAGTAAATTCAGCTGTCCATGTCAGCCCAAACATGCAGGAGGAGATCTACATAATGTGAAAAATACAGGCAGCACATTACGCAAATAAAGTGATTTTACAGAAGATTACAGATAATCACCCTCAAGCTTTTTGCTGAAATGTATTTCATATATTTCACTTCGGTTTGTCAGGCTTCATGTCTGTGAGTGAACATTTGCATTTTACATTATCAGGCCTAATGTACAGATATACATTTTAATGTATTATGGTCTCATTTACAATCTTTAAGGTGCGCAGCACCCCAAACATAACGCTTAACTAATTGAGTGCAGAAACATGCAAAGCGTATTAATATATATCTGTATGACATACTAAGCAATGAATTATGCATTCCCCTCTAGGATTAAATACTGTATGCTATTCCAAACTTTCCTTTAATAAAATGAATACATCACATAGGGAAATAAAAACGATGATGAATATTAGAATAAGAAATATTTAGGAAGACCACCTTGCATTGCCTGATATTGATTATTTAGAGCTAATTGGTGTGACGGTGCTCATCTCAAATCACGATGCGGACCCGCAAGGCTGAGGTAGGGATGCAAATAAAACGACCACAACCCAGGGACAGAGTCCTGTAAGAGTATCCGTAGTCGGTATGGAAGCAGGGGTCTAGGCTGGCGGCAGAGTTGCAAAGTGCAGGGGACAGGCAGAGTCAGGGCAGGCGGAAGGCAGCGAGGTCGGGGTCACGGTCCGGGGTCAGCAACACAAATTCAAAACAGGCAAGAGGATAAGGTGTAACTGCAAAGACGGACAGGAGCTGGAAACACACAGACCTTTGCTCGGTGACTCCCTATGGTAACTGCAGCCACAGAGAGCAGAAAGGACAGGAGAGACAGAAAACCTGGATCGCAGTGAAAAACCCGGCACGGATCGAGAAGAATCCTTACAATTGGGAACTTTTAAATATTTAGGACAACAGCATTGACCCTAATCCTGACCTAAAACCTATACCAGTCACTGCAAATGGTTGTCAATTATTTTAGAATATCAACTGACCCCCTGCATGTAGAGTGGGATTTTTGGATCCTATGTTTTGGTGACACGCCTGCTGATTACAGAAGGGGTTACACAAGCAGAAACTTCCTTTATAAAGTGACACGAAGCAGAGCACAGACATAGGGTTATTCTTGTTGCAGCCTATAAGATCCTTCCTGCGACCTCATAATCAAGAGCACTTCCTGAGTCCCACTCAAAGAAAATAGGCTGAGCTGCCAATATAAAATAGCCCCTTTCTGCACAGTTGCTACCAATTACTGATAATGACAGTTTAAACAGAGATGCTCGTGAGCAGGCCTAATGGTGTCCAAACCACGTAACTGTCCTGGAGGTCACATGTCTGAGGCGAGAATCCTAGCACACGGATTATACAGCTCCCTGCTCATGAGCGAGAGAGGTGTGTGCGAGTTCTTCACAAAAGAGAAGAGAAATAAAGATGCTGCTAGAAGATTTCATTGCTGTTACACAGGGAACACTATGGATGGGAAGAGGAAGATAACCAATATAAAGAAAAGACACAGACTAAGTGAGAGAAGAAGAGAGAGCGAAAGAACAAAAAAAAAAAAAGAAATGTGCCTAGACTGCATATAATTTGGTATCTGCCATTATGAAAATGAAAAGCAAGTACATCTAATTAAAAAGAAAATAGACAAAATGGCACAGCAATCAGCAGGACTTTATAATACCAGCTAATCAAGCTCAGAAACCACCACAGGCTGGTACCACATAAAAGGGACAGATGTAGAAAGCTGTGTAAACCATCACTGTAAATAAGCAGCTTCCTAAGAAAAAAAAACAGGGAAACAGCATTATCTGACTGAGCTCCAGATCAGAACCAACGTTAACACCACCCAAACTCCTGTTACTAGTTTTAAATATCTGGGCATATGGTTTGACTCCGACTTAACATTCGGCATGCACATTGATACCCTGACATTCAAAACCTATGCAAAACTAGGTGTACTCTACAGCAGCGGTGCGCAAAGTGGGGGGCGCGACCCCCAGGGGGGGCGGGAGATTGTGCTGGGGGGGCGCGGGCAGTTGCAGAGGCCCCGCGCTCTTCCCCCAGGCATTTAAATTAAATGCCGGGGGATCGCGTGAGGCCCCTGCAACTGTTTACTTACCGGGATTCAGCCGCCTGTGTTGCGTCGCCATGGCAACGCGGCGTCTGGCACCATGTGACCTGACGTCACACGCCCACGCAGCGTCATCTGACGCGGCTGAAGGAAGGCAGGGGGGCGCGAGAGCCGGGGGCAGAGAGACAGGGGGGCGCAGCACAAAAAGTTTGCGCTCCCCTGCTCTACAGGAACAAATCCTCCCTAAGCCTGCTGGTCAGAAAGCGTATCGCACAGCAGATGCTAATGCCAATTATCGACTATAGAGACATAGTATACGGCTCGGCACTCCAAACCCACCTTAGCAAACTTGACACCCTCTACAATTCAATATGGGTTTTTGTTCTCAATGCAACTACAACACACATCACTGCGAAATGCTCAAAGAATTAGACTGGTCATCACTTGAGTCTAGGCGCAAAGTTTACCTTTCCTGTTTTGCCTTCAAATACTTTCTGGGCAAGCTACCCATCTATCTGAACAAGCTTCTCAACCCTACCACATGCAGAACTTATCATCTGAGATCTGACTCCAAAAGACTGTTCATGGTCCCAAGGCTCAACAAAGTATTCGGCCGGTCCTTCTCTTACCGTGCACCCCAAAACTGGAACAACCTACCGGAGACTCTCACATCCACCACCAGTTTAAGTTCTTTCAAAACCAAAGCGGTCTCACATTTTAATCTGGTCTGTAACTGTTACATACGCTCATAATATATATTATCTTTAAGTATGCATGCAATGTCTTCCATGCAATGTATGCCCTGTTCACTTATATAACTTTATTTGTAACCATGTATTATTTGTCTTAACTCTATGCCCAGGACATACTTGAAAACGAGAGGTAACTCTCAATGTATTACTTCCTGGTAAAATATTTTATAAATAAATAAATTAAATAAATACATAATTTTACCCATCTCAGAAGGGACAGGGTAACTGCAAATACGCAGGGTAAAAGCATTGTATTGTGTATCAGCTCTGCAAAGCATTAAATGCCCCTACAGCGGCAGAAAGGATTCGTGAACCCCAAAATCTGTCCCATGTAGATTCTGCAAGACTCCCTGATGAGTCCCACTGAACCTCTCAGCTACTCACCATATGTTGGTAATTGCTGTGAAACTCACCTTTCTTTATGTTAAGATAAATAAGTAAACAGCACACAGATATTCATCATATAGAAAGGTCTTATACTAAGCTCCACATACAGGTACCTTTAAGGACGGTCCACCAACAGGTCAGCATGATCTGCAGCTCTAAAGGATCTTGCCCTCATGGCAAAAATATTTAGGCTACAGTACCACAAGTTTCCACCAGGCAGTAAGTGGAAAAGACTACAACCTCTATAAGCCTTTGCCAAAAGGACACTCCCACTTCCTGAGCTGATACCATTTAAACCCAGGAAGGAGACCTATTCAGTGTGTTGCAACTCATCTAGATGCATGTTACACGCTCCTGTCTCGTCTCCTGTTTTCTGCAGCCAAGTTACTCTGCCTGTGCTTACTCACTCATTACTATGCAACTCTGTACCGTTTATGACCTCCGATTCCCTTGGATTTCCCAATGGCATCACCTTTATTGGCTACTACGCACCCGGCTGGTAAATAAACCTATCTATATATATTGTATTCCTCTCCTTTCCGGAGTGTTTTTTCCTCCTCGGATTCTCAGAGTACCAACGAGTGGAGAACCCTTTCAACACGGAAAGAGTTAAAAGCCGTAGCCTAAACAGGATATTAGCCATTAGAGATTTCTTGCTTACTTTTGGATATTTTAAGATGTCACCAATCACAGCTGATGACACCCAATGCGTTTGTGGAATATGTAGTTCCTCCCTGTTGTTGAATAATGTTGCTGCTGCTGCTCCTCCACGCCCCTCTAGCAGTGACATTGTCAAGCTCTGCCTTTGTTTCCCTACTTATGACATCCCCTGACAATAAGTCCAGAAGTTTTCTCATAGAATCAGTAGTAAGGACTTTGTATCTTTGCACAGAGGGTGCTCAACATGCACATTAACTATATACCTGTGTTGTCCTTACCTCCCAATCCAAATCCCTGTGCCATTCTTTCTGATTGTCATTCTGCTCGTCCTCTGCTCTGCGCTCTTTTTCAAGCTGCTGCTTTAGATTGGATGGTTTCATGTCTTTGATGAATCGGAAGAGTAAAGAAAGCTGGGGTGAGAAGACAAACACAAACTCTTATTTAAATACATCAGTTTTGTCACTAAAATGACAATGGGAAAGTCATTTTGAACTTGGATTTCTTAAAAGAATGTGTTAAAGTTCTTTGCAGCTACAGTATTTTTTTTCACTTGCATCGAAAAGTGATTTCTGGAGTGATTATGGGGACCAATAAAGTGATAGGATGCTATTTAACGCAATTGTGTGAGCGATCTATGGACAAACCACAACTACAGGCTTACTGAATTATATACAGTATATTATATATATATCGCGATCGCCTACCTGAGTTTTTAGATGGTATTGCAGTATTGCAAACAGCGCAAAAAATCAGAGCGCTAACATATCGCAAACCACTCCGTAAAAAAACAAAACAGACCGCGTCTGGCCGCGGTTATCAGAGCGGCGCAGCTACAGCCACCTTAGGATAAAGGCGGTCGCAGGTGTAGGTGTAGGTGTATGTATATGTATATATATATACACACACACACACACACACACACACACACACACACACACACACACACACACACACACATATTCTAAAACAAATAGTCGATACCGTTCTGTGGCTAACGAAATGCTTTTATTTGTGCGAGCTTTCGAGATACAATGATCTCTTCTTCGGGTGATGTTATAATCGATTAAGCCAAAAAACTTGCTTTGAAATGGGGCAGCTGGAATGTTTGTGAAGCCTACCTCTCCCCCTGTGCAGCATGCGATTTATGACTTAAGGTGTTAAATGGTCCCTGATAACTTGTGATGTAAGAGAATGCATGTATGTGTGTGTTTATACGATTGCAAATCATTAATAAAGCGCCCACAGTGTACACAGCGCTTTACAAAAGGTGTGTGTGGAGGGGGAATGTTTAACAATGGTGTGGGTAGGTGTTGAAATGTAAGAGGGTGTTGCTTTTTTGTTCATGTGTGTGGCTACTATGAAGTCCTTATTGGTATATAGGGATAAAATTACATTGTACGTTTGTATGTGTAAGAAACAACTGTGCGTGAATTCATATAGCGCAGTATTTATGGACATGGGACACTCATGAGCACTCATGAAGCTGCGTCTCGGTTTAGGCCCCCGGTGAGTGTTTCAAACAATTTCATAAATTTGTATTCATGCAACCGTCTCTCTTTCGGTGTTCTGAGATTACCTTTGAGTATGGCCACCTTCAGATCTCACTGAAAGGTAATCTCAGAAAAGCGAAAGAGAGACGGTAAGGTAATAAATCTGCTTTAATATGTAATTTTTTTTTTTTTTTTTCCAAACAGTTTTATTAGGCATTCATATAAACATACAGTGGCTTAGTTCATATAAGCCTAACATTTTTGAATCCGCAGATTTTTTGGGGAAAAAACAGTTAGGCAACCGCCGTTGCCCGTAGGAAAAGGGAGGGGGGCCTTCGAAGAGGGAAGGCAGAGGGGGGGGACTGAGGAGGTAAAGAAGGGGGGGGGATGGTAGAGAGGGGGGGAGGGGTAGGAAGGGGGGGGAAGACCCATCTGACTGATTAGGGGAATGGCCTCTAGGGTTGTGTTCGAGCACCTATGGTGGGGTGACCAGGGTCTGGTTCGTTTGGTGTGGTTGTCTGGTCCTATTGTGGGAGATCCAGGGATCCCAGATATCCTCGTGTGCAGGCAGTTTTTGTCGGACAATGGCTGTGAGCCTCTCCATAGTCATTACCTCTTCTACTCTTTTCCTAATTGTTCCTAGTGCTGGCGTAGTTGTCCTCCTCCAGGAGGCCGCAATACAGCATCGAGCCGCGGTAAGAATGAAGGAGATCAATTTCCTGACTGGCCGGACAATGTCCTTCAATGGTGCAGCCAGCAGGTAGGTCAGTGGTTCGATAGGCACTTCTAGGTCGGTGACCTCTTTTATTAAAATTTGGACCTTGGCCCAGTACTTAATAATTTCTGGACAGGTCCACCAGATATGGACCATGTCCCCTCTATGACCACAGCCTCTCCAACATTGATCTGAAGCCAGAGGGTAGATTTGGTTTAATCGTGCTGGGGTAAGATACCAGCCAAACATAATTTTGTAGATATTTTCCTTTATTGTAGTGCATAGGGAGGTCTCCGAGGCTGTCTCCCAGATTTCTTCCCAAGTCTCTCTGCCTATAACAGTGTTCAGGTCAGCTGCCCATTTGAGCATATAGTCATGTTCTTTTGGGGTTGAGGAACGCTCTAGAGCCCCGTATATATCAGAGATTAGACCCTTCTGGTGGGTCTTTGTCTCGCAAAGAAGCTCAAATGATGTGAGAGTGGGGTATTCTGGGAGAGGACATGTTGTCCTAATAAAGTTTCTAATTTGGAGATATTTAAATGTGTCCAATTCTTTAATTTTATATTTGGTCCTTACCTCTTGGAAGCTCAGAAGCCTCCCCAGGCTCAGAAGATCCGCAATCGCCTCTATACCCCTTGTGCTGTATTGTTCAAACAGTTTAGATCCACATCCCGGGGGGAACTTTGGATTGTTGAGAATGGGGGTCAATTGGGAGCTTTTGGTAGTAAGGCCATATTTGTATTTACAACGAGACCAGACGTCCCATGTAAAACGGGAGGCCTGAAGTTTCAGGTTGTGTGTATGACCCTCTCCTCTGTCCAGGCTCCAGAGGCAGGCTTGCAGAGAAGGCATTTTGGCACATTGAGTCTCTATCTCTACCCAACTACAACGGGTCGGGTCAGAATTCCACATCACCACCTGCTTGAGCTGTGCAGCTAGGTAATATCTGTGTAGGTCCGGAACCCCCAGACCTCCCCTAGATCTTGCAGCCATCAGGACCGACCTGGCGACTCGGGGTCTTTTGCCCTGCCAAATGAATTGAAATATTCTGTTTTGCATGTTTTTAAGATCAGTGCCTGGGACGTGGATCGGGAGTGTTTGAAAGAGGTATAACATTCTTGGGAGTATATTCATCTTAACGGAAGTCATTCGACCGATCCACGAGATCTGGTAACCTGCCCACTGATCTAGATCCTTTTTGATCTTATCCCATAAACGCGGGTAGTTATCCCGGTAAAGATCCCGATAGTGCCTTGATACATTTACTCCCAGATATTTAATGTATGCAGGGCACCATCTGTAGCTGAAATTGGTTTTGAGGAGGAGAACTTCGGGATCCGGGAGACTAAGATTTAGGGCCTCTGATTTGTCGCTGTTTATCTTATATCCTGATACGCTGCCAAACTCCGTCAATTCCCTCTGGAGGTTAGGGAGGGAAGTTAGAGGTTTTGTCAGGGTAAGGATGATATCATCAGCGAATAGGGAAATTTTGTATTGTGAGTTGTCGATCGGGATTCCCTGGACGTTCGGGTTTCCTCTAATTTTAGCCGCCAATGGTTCAATCGTGAGGGCGAAGAGGAGGGGAGATAGGGGGCATCCTTGACGGGTACCGTTCTGGATTAGGAATCGTTCCGAGCCTCCGCCCGAGAGGCGCACCGAGGCTGAGGGATTCTGGTAAAGTGCTTGAACGCCCTTTAGAAACGAGTCTCTGAAGCCGAACTTAATCAATGTCTGGTTTAGAAATAGCCAATCAATCCTGTCAAATGCCTTCTCTGCATCTAGGCTCAGCAACATTGCCTTTGAGCCTGAAAGGTGGGCATGATCTACCAAGTTTATAATTTTGCGTGTATTGTCTGAGGCCTGACGACCCAGGACAAACCCGACCTGATCCTTATGTATTAATCTCGGGAGGATGGGATTAAGTCTGTTCGCCAAAATTTTACTGTATAGTTTAAGGTCGTTGTTCAACAATGAGATTGGTCTATAACTGCCACATTGGGTGGGGTCCTTCCCATCCTTTAGTATTATTGCCAAATTTGCGGACGACATTGTGAATGGGATAGGGCTCCCTTCTAGAAATGAGTTGAACAAACTTAATAGATGTTTGGACAGAATGGGGAAGAATTTTTTGTAGTATGCATTCGTGAAGCCATCAGGGCCCGGCGCCTTAGAATTTTTTGAGGCTCTAACGGCCATTTCTAATTCGTCTAGCGTGATTTTCGCATTTAGGTAGGTATTTTCTTCCTCTGTTAATGAAGGAAGGTCGCATTCGGCTAGGTACTGCACCGACACACTTTATTCGAGCAAATACCCGGTATGTACCTGGCAGATACCTGGAATGCGCCACTCCTCACCTCTAACAAGCCCCGTTGCATTTGCCTTCCCAGCCTGGGTTCATGCCTGGCTGATGGGCGGCTGATCTGTTAAATGATAATGATTAGGATTTAATAGGCTGCAATGCTTCGCGTGTCTACCAGATGGCATAAATTCATGAATTGTAATGCAGTATATATATATATACTGTGCAGTATTGCAGCCAGCGGGAATAAAATGCTTCAATCCCTGCTTGGAAAATAACTCAATGCACTCGGGCAGAAAACAGTCACAAACCTCAATACACCCGGGTATACCCGAATTCGTGGGACTAGCCAAGCTCGAATAAAGTGTGTCGCCAGTGTAACCGGCGGCTAAAGCCGTATCCGCCTCTTTAGTGTGTGCAGAGTGGGCTCTTAGGTTATATAGTTTAGTGTAAAATTTGGTAAATTCCTCTGCTATCTTTTTTTCATTGTATTGGAGTTCACCAGAATTATTCCTGATTGCCGTGATTTGCGATCTTTTCTGTATTCCTCTTAATTTGCTGGCAAGAAGTCTATCGGCCTTGTTCACTTTATCATAATACCGCTGACCCGTCCATCTAAGAGCTTTTTCTACACTTTCTAATTGGATGGTCCTTAAATCGTTTCGAGCAATTGTCAACCGTTTATAAATTCTCCGGGAGGGGTTATTTTTATGCTGTTGCTCTAAGTCGATTATTTTGGTTGTGAGCTCTTTAGTTAATTTGAGTTTAGATTTCTTCCGGTGGGAGGCAATCGAGATAAGATTTCCTCGAATTGTCGCCTTATGGGCTTCCCACAGGCTTGCTGGAGAGGTTACTGAGCCTTTGTTTATTCTGAAGTATTCCTTAAGGGATTTTTTGAGTTCCATCACTGTCCCGGAGTGGTTCAGTAAGGAATCATTGAGTTTCCAGCAGTATGAGATAGTTTTCCCAAAGGGGATGGACAGGGTCATGGTGATGGGAGCATGATCCGACCATGTAATTGGGCCGATATCTGTGTCAGTGGTGGCCTCTAGGACGTTCTTGGAAGCAAGAAAGTAGTCAATACGGGAGTAAGACTGGTGAGGCGCAGAGTAAAAAGTATAATCTCTTTGTCCCTGATGCTGTGTTCGCTAAATGTCTACCAGAGAAAAGTCCCCGATGATGTCCTTGAATTTTTTCCCCAGTCTTTGTGACTGAGTAGAGTGTTGTCGACCTGGGTGGCTCGATTTGTCTTCCTTAGGGTTGAGAGCCATGTTTAAATCCCCTGCAATGAGTATTGAGGATAGATATTGTGGGTCAATTTCTTCCAGAACCTTTTTAAGAAATTCTGTCTGGTTTTCGTTGGGGGCGTATAGGTTAATAAGGGCGATTGACGTGCCGGATAGTGAGCCATAGACTACAATGAATCTCCCCTCTGGGTCTGCCTGGGTTTTGGTTAGATTAAATGGGGTGCCCTGTCGGAACAGAATGGCAACCCCTCTACGCTTGCTGCTGAAGGATGAGAAATAACGCATTGGATATGCATGCTGAAATATTTTAGGCGGCTCTTGTGACGTAAAATGCGTCTCCTGGAGGAAAACAACGTCCCCTCCTGTTTTCTTTATCTCTTGGAGGGCCAGGCGGCGTTTTCGATTATTGTGGAGACCCTTTACGTTGAGGGAAACAATTTTTAGTGTTTTTTGATGGGACATAGTAATCGCTCAGCTAAGTTTGCGTGTGTTGTCGCTGGTGGAGTATTGGGGAGTACAGTCAGAATGGGCTTGGGGGAGGTGGGTCGGGAGGGGGGCCGCTGGGACAGTAACAGCGGCTGAAAAAGGGAGGAAAAATGACCCTAATGGGGTCTGAAAGTGTTTGACCGGTCTTAGGTGAAGAACCGGTTAGTGGGTGTAAGACCCTTGGGGGCGGGTCGTAGAACGTACACCAGTGAAGACGGGCCGGGTGGAGACCCAGAAAGTTCTGCGACTTCCACTTCCACCGGCTTCCTCGTCGTCCGGGTCGTCTTTGTTTTTTTTTTTTTTTTTTTTTTTTTTTTTAAGGGAGGGGGGGTTGAGGCCTCAGTTTGAGCCCTCTGTCAGTGGGGCCTACTAGAAAATGATGTTATATACCTGAGGTGCTTAGAGTCTGATGGAGGGAAGAGAGGGTGTATGAGAGGGGTCCCTGTTCCGTTGGTGTGAGGGGGGGAGGGTTTGGGGGTGGATGTAAGGGGGGGGGAGTGGGTCCGGGGGGAAAAAAAAAATAAGGGTAGGGGGGGAGTGAAGCAAAAAAAATAAATAAAAAGGGGGAGGGGGGGGGGAGTAGAGGGACTGGTGCGATATCGGGACATCTTCCCTTTTGAGGGGGACCTGGGAGGGGGTGAGGGTGGGGGGGGTCCCGGGGTCCCCTGGGGGCGAGAGGAATAGGGGATGGGGAGGGGGGGGGGGGGTACAGGATGAAGCCGTGAACCTTCAGCGTTGTGCTGGGATCACAATTCACAATTTGCACATTATGCATTTAACTTTGTGTAGGTGGTGAGCGGCCTCGTGTGGTAGTCCTAAGTACTGCGCCTGTCATGGCCATAGTCATGCCCGTGCATGATCAGGCAGGTGCAAGGGTGAGTGGGGTATCTCAGGGGGACGGGGTTTGGAAGGGGACAGGGAGAGGAAGGGGAGGGGTACATGGGGAGCAGAGGAGGGTGGGGACACAGGGAAGGGAAGGGGAGGGGGTTGGGGTACAAGTTTATACATTCCACCTTAGGCCTTATGCACAAATTACATTTTGCAATGTTAGTACCAGGCCTTCGCTGTGGCCCAAGTGTTATGCGACCTCATGTGATGAGCCTGTGAGCAGCACGGATCAGGTCCAACTTTGTGAACGTAATCGGGCAGCCTGGGACGTAGGTGAGTGGTACTCCCCTGAGGGGGCTAGGGGAGGGGGGGGGGTGGGTGCGGGCAAGGGTGGGGAGGGGGTAGGGAGGGCGGGGGTGTGTGGGGTAACCTCATGTGTTGGGGGGGGGGGGCAAGGCAGTGATAGTGTGGGGGTAGGGTGGGGGGGGATAGGGTGGGGAGTGGGGGAGGGGACGGGGCGATAAGGGGGAGAGGGGAGGGGGGTGGGGCCTCTTTGGTGGGGCAATGGGAGGGGGGGGGTGTAGGGGAGGAAGGCAGGGGATAAGGGGAAGGAGAGGTAGCTGGGGGAGGGATATGGGGTAGGGGGGGAGGATAGTGGGGGGGTACAAGTTTATACATTCCGCCTTAGGCAATATACACAATTTTCATTTTGCAGTGTTAATTCCAGACCTTCGCTGTGGCCCAAGTGGTATACAGCCCCATGCGATGATCCTGTGAGCGACGCGGTGCGGGACCATCTTCGTGACCGTACTCGTGCAACCTGGAACGCCGGTGAGTAGATCTGCCCTGAGGGGGCTAGGGGGGGCGTGGGTGGGGGCAAGGGTGGGGAGGGGGTAAGGAGGGCAGGGGTGTGAGGGGAACAGCTCACGTGTGGGGGGGGGCCAGGCAGTGGGGGTGTGGGAATAAGGTGGGGGGGGTAGGGTGGGGGGGGGGGGGGATCGGGTGGGGGGTGGGGAGGGAAGGGGTGGGGAAGGGGAGGGTGAGGGGGAGGGAGTGGGGGGGGGAAGGGGAGGGTGAGGGGGAGGGAGTGGGGGGGGGAAGGGTCACTTCAATCGCTGCGCCTTAAGCATTTTATAAGGGGGGAACCTTCGTTGCTATAGGCACCTGGCAGTGACAGAACTACAGGGTTAGTGGACCCTTTTCTGTCGGATCAGGTGAGAGTTAGTGTCATGTCCTTGAGAGCTGGTGAGTGTCACCAGGTTGTGGCTGGGCTGCCTCATACTCTCCTGGGGGGCTAGGGGGGTGGGGGGGGGTAAGACGGGGAATAGTGGGGTAGGGGAGGGAGGGGAGATGGGGTGGGGGGGGTTAGCAAGGATGAGGGGGGGGCGGGGGGGTAAGAGGGGGGAGGTGAAGTCAGTATTAGGTAGGGGGGAAGGGTTAGGAGGGGTTGGTGTTAAGGGAGGGGGGGTGAGAGGGAGGGTGAGAGGGGGGGTGAGAGGGAGGGTGAGAAGGGGGGCGGGTAGGGGGGGGGCGGGTAGGAGGGGGGGGTGAGGGAATGCCTTTTAAGTGCAGTGTGGGTCCTTCTAACTTTGAGGGCGCGACCGCTGAGCCAATTAAGGCCAACCGCCAAACTTGGGATTTTGGACACTGCTGTTAACGGGGAAAACCAGGGATAACATAGGGGGAACTGTGTTACAGACCCTCCTTGAGCGCCTCGCAGCCCAGAGCGATCGGGGAGTCCTGGAGCGTCTGACCCTCCGCGGAGGGGAGTCAAGATCCCTTAGGGCCGTCGGGGGCTGGGGTGTCAGCAAAGCCTCTTGACCCCCCCTCGGCCGAGGGGGGGAACCTGTGCGCTATCCGGAAGCCGGGCTGCAGCATCGACTCCTCTGGCGCTCGGCACTCGATGACTCTGGTCTGGATCGACGGATCGGGGGCCCCGTGATGCGGAGAGTAGAGTCTGGATGTCGCGCGCGGTGGTGACGTCTGCTTCGTCTCGACCTCGTCCAGGGAGCCTCGTGGTGTTCCGCAGCGGAATGGAGATGTGACAGACGCCATCTTTGGGGAATCCGTTGCGCGCAGGGTTGATTCATCTCCTCGTTCTCCTGCGGTTTGGTGGATGGCTCCTTCAGGGTGTCGTCGGGAATGAAGTCGGTCGTCTCTCTGGATGCTGGTAGGAGTCTCTGGTGAGAGGTTAGTGGTGTAGCTTCGTTTGACAGGGGCCCGCAGTGGGGATCCTCCCGACGCCATTTTAGGTGGTGTTAGGGGGAAGAGCGGTGATCTCCCGGGAGGGTCTCTCTGGGTGCTGGGTCATCTCTCTCTGGACTGTCGCTGTTCTGCAATGCGCTCGGAAGCTCTAACCGGGTGGTCCTCACGTTCCCTGGGTCTGTTGTCGGGCTGGTAATCATGTTGGAAGGGTTCCACAGGGAGGCCCAGGGTTCTGGCCAGGGATTCCATATCTTCAGGCTGGCGGATGGTCAGGAACTTTCCTTTATGGGGGATAACCAGCTTGAAGGGGAAGCCCCATTTGTACTTTATTCTTTTTTCTCGTAGGAGGAGTGTCAGGGGACGCATCGCTTTCCATCTGTCTACGGTCAGTTTAGAAAGGTCATTATATACCTGCAGAGGCTCATTCTGGAACATGATCGTGTCCTTGTCCCTGCAGGCTCCAATCAGCTTATCTTTGGTTGAAAAACTGTGGAGGCGCACGATCACGTCCCGCTTACGGTTTGGGTCTTCTGAACGTGGGCCCAGTGCCCTGTGAGCCCTGTCTATTTCGAGGTCCCTTGGGTCAAGATCAGGTGAGATTGCAAGGAAAAAATCCGTCAGATATGCCCTGAGCTGGGAGGGTATTATCGCCTCAGGGATACCGCGGATCCGCAGGTTTTGCCTGCGGTCCCGGTTCTCCTGGTCCTCCAGACCATCCCGGAGGGAGTGGATCTCCTGGCCCAAGCGGATTATCTCCTCGTCCGCTTCCGATTGATGGTGAAGGGCTTCATCCAGCCTGGCTTCCAGGGTTGAGGTTCTCTCCTGCAGGCCCTGAATATCATGCTTTATCTCAGCCACTGCCTCTTTGATGTTTGTCTCCAGTGATTTTTGGAGTTTAGCATGGAGCTCTTCTAAAAACTCCTTTGTGATTCTGCCATCTGGCGAGGGGGGAGTCTCAGCGGGGCTCGCCGGGCTAGTGAGGCCTTGTGTGCCTCGTGCACCTGATGTCTGGGGGCCATCTTGCCTCCTGCTTCCCGCTTCCGCAGTTTGTTTAGCAGGGGTAAAGAACCTTCCAACCCCCTGGGGCTGCTGATTTTTTCCCCTGTTCGCCATCCCTGCAGATTCAGGGAGGGATTGTATGCAATTTAAGGTGTTTTTGGCCGGGTGGAAAGGTATAAATTCAACGATTATACAGAGGGGTCTCCAGAGCTCTCCCTTTACCCGACTGTCCTGGTTGACGTCATAGACACGCCCCCTTAATATGTAATTTTTATTAATAGGGTGCGGGAGCAGGGGGTCTCCTGAGCTGAACCGCTTTGATTTCAGCCTCAGGGACCCCTTGCTTCCCGAGTTACAGGCCCTGGTATGGGGCATCAGGAGCCGGTACCACCGCCATTTTTAAATTGTCTGCATCATGCGATTTAAATACTAGGGTCTGTAACTCAGGAAGCAGGGGGTCCCTGAGGCTGAAATCAATGCGGTTCATCTCAGGAGACACCCTGCTCTTGCACACTATTAGTAAAAATGTCATTAAAGCAGCTTCATTACCATAGCGGATAGCCGCTATGGTAACGAATATTTTTGATTTTTAATTTTAATGTTAATAATACAGTATCGTAGAAGGGTGTCTCCGGAGCAGAACCTTGTTGATTTGAGGTCCGGGGACCCCCTGCTTCCTGAGATAAAGCCCCATTATGGGGTGCCAGTGGTATCTGTTATGGATTTAAATCCCATGGTCACGTGACCCGAGAAATGTAAATGCATAGGAAATACCGGCACACCAATACCTCGGGAAGCAGGGTGTCCCCGGACCTGAAATAAACGCGGTTCTGCCCGGAGACCCTCTGCTCATCTACACCAGTATTAAAATTTATATTAAAAACTTTTGATCGCTGGTGAGATATGGGCAGGGAGAAGCGGCTCTCTGTGCAGCTGAAAGAAATCGCCGGGTAAGCCCTTTTCAGAGAAGCGAGCATCTCTTCGCCAGCTACTCGCCAGTTTTGTGAATTTTGCTATCACTGGTAATCGAGGATTTCTGAATACCGTGATAGCAATGCTAAAAAACTGGTGATTTAATAGGTCCAGCGATTTTGTTTATGACAGCTTATAGCATAGGCCCCATAGGGTCCGAAACTTTGGAATTTTGTTTCCCCGTAAGTATACTTTTTTGCTTACTTACCTGCAATGTGCTGCATCTTATTTCTCTGAACTACGGTTTGAGTAAAGTATACTTTTAGTCAGGATGATATATACATATTGAATGAGTAAATAATAGATTTTGTGTCCATATATAAAGTGTATAGTTATAGATCATATATTGCAGGATAGATGGTTAAAGGTATGAGTGGTAGTCATGTACTGCCCTGAGGAAGAATGTACGCATGTTTTTATTTCACTTTTTATAATTGATTTTTATATGCATTATATTCTTTTTGTCTACATTATTACTGGCCAAAAAACTATTTTTTTATAAAAAAAAAAAAATTCTGCAGAAAAGTTATCCTATTGAAGAGAGACACTACTTGATATCAAATTTTTGCTTTTTATAAGTATCTATTATTAAAGCATTTGCTAAAAAAACAGCAAGAGAGAGCGGCGAAGGAGACGAGAGACGGGGTGGCCCAATTCCCAGAGGAGTACCGCGTGATCACGCCAGCCACGCAACCCCGGAAGCGGCAGAGACCCATCAAAGGAATACGACTGAGAACACAGTTGTGGGTCATAACAAGACGCTAAATACATCAACGAGGTACATGGTGGCCACCCCTATATTTAACCATCTATCTTGCCATATGTGATCTATACTGATACACTTTATATATGGACACAAAACACATCATTTGCTCACTGGTATTCCATATGTATACATCAGTGAAAAGATATGTCTTTCCCAACGAGAATGTTAGAAGATTTACATTTATATATACAGTACAGTACTTATATACGCTTCTAGTTATTTGTATATAGTACTAGCTGAGAGACCCGGCGTTGCCCGGGATGTGAACCGTGAATAAGTATGTGTAAATGTTGTATTGTAAACTTGTAATGTTATGTGAATGTTATGTAATATATTTTAAAATTGTATTTGTAAATGAAAAACAGTATAAAGCACATGTTAGTATACGTATAAAATTTTAGGCTGCGATTATAGTAGGCAAGACGGTGCGTGCGATTTCACGCGATGCGAGAACAAAGTGCAGCAGTTGATACGGGCTGGCCATAGTGCACGCGAGCTCTGGCGCAATGCAGAGAGACCACGCGGCAGATTTTTCAAAAGACAAATGCTTTTGTTTTTTTCACGCAGCGGCCGCGTCACAGGAGCGGTTCAGCCAATGATGGCGAACCAGCCTGGTTATGCGTCTGCCACGCCTCCCCAATCGCCTCCAGCTCAGTTCTACTATAATCTTAGCCTTACACTGATTACACAAGCTGCAAAGCACAAAAGTGTAGAAAGGGAACACGTGTAAATGGTCAAAAAAGAAACCTGAAGGGAAGTCTTTTTGTTAAATCATGTCACAAGGGCTTAGGCTAGGTCCCCGCTGCAGTCTGGGATGCGCGCGACTGCGTGTGCACCTCTCACCAGCCCCTAACCTCCACCCAAGCTGTCCCTGGTGCCTCCTGGCTCACTGCATACTGTGACGCATCAGCCAGCAGGGGATAAAACAGGATTGTGTTCCTGAGTGGAGACACGTCACATGGTGCACCAGGGAGCCAATCAAAGACTGGATCTGCATCAACAAATCACATACCAGGTAATGCTAACCAATGGGAGCGCACACGCGCACACACACACACACACCCCAATGAGAAATATTTTACCTACAGAATTCTATTAAGGTTTCAGATATGTTCTAGCAACAACTTTCCTGTTCTTAACAGATTTACTTTCTCTATTTATAAAAATGTTGTTGAGCATAATGTATTGTTACAGAAGCCAAGTGAACACCGAGCCTGCTACAGTACCAATTCCTTTCTAATATATGGTCGGATGAGCTTCAGCATTGTCATTGTACACACGTGTGCTGCTATTTAGGAAGTAAATGATGAACACACACACTTATTGGTTAAAAAAAAAAAAAGAGATGTGGGAATAGGGAGAACATTGATGACAGAGCTTGGAGCTTGTGGGTTTCACCGTGGATAGGATGAACTGAGGGCTGAGCCGGCGTCGTGGCACAACCCGATCGTCATGGCCGCCCCCACCAGACCCATTTTGGCCACGCCCCGTGTTAAAAATAAGCTGCCTAAAGACCGCAGAGAAACGCTGTGCACGCGCCGCCAGAACGTCAGGCGCATGTACAGCGGGACATTAGCCTTATGAATGCCACCTCCTAGCAGTGAAGAATCTGTGCCGTACATTCATACTAGTTCAGGGGTGACTAACTCCAGTCCACAAGGATCACCAACAGGTCAAGTATTAGAGATATCCAAGCTTCAGCACAGGTGGCTCAGTCAGTGGCAGCCATTAGAATGTTATGCAAACATATTAACAATGTACTGTGTAGTGCTTCAGCAATAATAAACCCATAAGCACAAACGTTGCACAGTAAGTTCACGAAAAAAGGACAGGCAGTTAAAGAATTACCATAACAAAATACAAATTGCGGTGACACTTGGTGCTAGATCAGTGGTTTTCAACCTTTCTCTGGTTAAGGGACCCTAAAATTATGCCATCCCCACATCTGTCCATTCCTCTCCTCCCCCCCTTAGACTCACTCCCTCTCTTTTCCCTCCTTACACTCCCTCCCTCTCTCTCCCCCCCCCCCCCCATGACTCCCTCCGTCTCTCTTCCCCCCTTACACCTTAGGCTAAGGCCCCGCTCCCTCAGTCAGCGCGCCCGCACTGCAGACAGGCGGGGCGCTGACAGACACAGACCGCGATATGCGGTCTGTAGGGAGCCGGAGCGGGAGGGGGGCGGGAGTGGGAGGCGGGATCTGATCGTGGTGCCGTCCACCCCCCACACACATACATACACACACACACACACATATACATATACACATACATACACACACATACATACATACATATACACACACACACTTTAACCTGCAGCTCCTTCCCTGCTCCCCGCCAAAGGCGCCTCCCATCTAGCTCCTTCCCTCCCCTCATCCCCATTGGCAGACTCGCGTACCATGTGACGCGTCGCCGCACGGGAACACAATTCTCTGGTATCTTAGGCTAAGGCCCCGCTCCCTCAGTCAGCGCGCCCGCACTGCAGACAGGCGGGGCGCTGACAGACACAGACCGCGATATGCGGTCTGTAGGGAGCCGGAGCGGGAGGGGGGCGGGAGGGAGGGGGGCGGGAGTGGGAGGCGGGATCTGATCGTGGTGCCGTCCACCCCCCCACACACATACATACACACACACATATATACATATACACATACATACACACATACATAAATACATATACACACACACACACACACACTTTAACCTGCAGCTCCTTCCCTGCTCCCCGCCAAAGGCGCCTCCCATCTAGCTCCTTCCCTCCCCTCATCCCCATTGGCAGACTCGCGTACCATGTGACGCGTCGCCGCACGGGAACACAATTCTCTGGTATCCCCTGCTGGCTGACGCATCACAGTACGTAGTCAGTTGGCAGTGAGGAGGGACTGGGACTGGATCGTGAGGCTAAACAGCAATAGTGAGTTGTGCTCACGCGGCCGCCCGCGCCACCGGGCGCAGCGGGTTCCAGCCCTTAGGACGAGGCCGGCAGTGCTGCGCTGGTTTACAGCTCCTTCCTCCTGTCGGCTGGAAATTGGACCCGACTTCTGGCACCAGCAGGAGGAGGGAGAGGAAGGATAGCAGTGATCGGACGGCTGCTGTTGCTGGGGAGCCGCTGGGTCACTGCTGCATGGGCTGCCGCTGTGTTGCTGGGCCTGGGACAGTTGGGGAAATTGTTCCTGCTTGCCCGCCCTGGAAGCTGCAGAACCCTGGATGAAAATCACAGCTCTAGAATATATATCAAGACTTCGGGGGGCCGCTTAGCATTACACGGACACCACAACTGTCATATAGCTGCATCCAATACACTTTGATTTGAGCATGCTCCTCTTGTCATTAAGCAATATGAGGAGATGGGTGAGAACATAAATGACATGTCTGACAATTACAATTTCTGCTTGTTTTTCTGTTATTGTTTGAATATATGGATTTTAAAACAAAGATGTACAGATCTGAGCTGCTAAAACTCCATCTGACAATGAAACTCACATGAAATACAGTACATCAAATGGTCTTACATTAGAAACAATAGTTAACAGACAGAGTAGGGAATCACTCACATGGTTAATGCTGCTAATACAGCCTACTTCATATGCAGACAACTATATCCGTGGAGACTGGATAGGATTGTTGGGGCTTATGCTTCCCGATCAGATTGCCCAACACTTACAAAAACATTTGGCTTCAAAAAGGCAAGTTAACTGCAAAGCCCATCTGCACTGGTGTGGCAAGGAGCTGCACTAGTAAAGCATAGAGTTACACTTCTGCTCCCTTCTCAGAGATTTTTTCTATCTCACCTTTTCATCTCACTCCCTAGCTCAGCAGAGCTTCCAAAGCTTTGACAGGGGAAAACACACCAGACTTGAATACAAAAAGAACAAATATTTATTCTAAAACATCAACGTTTCCGTGCAGTAGTTACACCTTCATCAGAACTTACAAGCATAGCACATACACCTCCATCTATAAGTGCACCACATACTAAAACACCCACCAAAATATTATATAATACATGGAGTGCACTTCCACGTTGTCAAATAGGGTTAATATACAGTACACAGACAGCCTCTGGGACAGCACTTTTCAGCCTTCACTAAGAAAAGACTGGAGTATGAACCTTGACGTACAAGTGTGTAGCTATGGACCACACCTGCACTGACCTCTGGATCTGTCTTAAACCCCCTTCATTTAATGCTTTGATGTTTGTGCAATTTGTCATCTCTAAATGGCACTAAATTGTTTCATGTTAGATCTTTCTTTCCTTGAGACTTAAAGAAAGAGAAGGAGCGGTTCAGTGAGTAAAGAAACTGACTGGTACTGAGTTTGAAGCAGGGGAACCTGGTTCATTTTCCGGTGTCGCCTCCTTGTGACCTGAACAAGACACTTTATCTCAATGTGGCACCAAAAACATAGAAATGTAAGTTCTACGGGACAGGGACAATGTCTGCAAAAATGTCTCTGTAAAGCACTACGTAAAACTAGCAGCGCTATACAAGAACAAACAATTATTACTATTATTATTATAAAGTCTCTGGGACAAACAAATAGAGGCGTAAGCTGCACAGCAGGAAAACACATCTTTGAGGGGATAAATGGTTCTTGTTCCCTCTCAAACCCTTTGTGGTGCAGAACCCAAAGAGTGGTGTTCAGTCCTTTATCGCCCTCACATTATTTTCAAACGTCATTGATTTCTTGATTGAGTGCTTGGTAAGAAGCTTGACTTCAAGATTATTACAGGTAAGAAGTTTTACTTCAAAAATATTACAGTGTATGTTAGAGGGAGCTATATATAAAGTTACAAAAATGGCAATTTGACGTTAAACGGTAATTGAGTGAACTGGAGCTCTTGTCAATGGATAAAGGTATTTAGATGTCGTCATGTTTGTTTGTGTATATAGAGTGGATATGTGGAAAAATAGGAAGATTTTGGAGTGGGACTACAGTACTTGACCATCATAATTTATAAAAGCTTGTGTTTTCTGCCTTCATGTGTCTTTCTTATTTTAATATAGCGGACGGACAGGTTTGTGCAGTGACATCCATATCCAACTTAGAAACTTGTACTGTATGAAGTGGTATCAAAGTTCACTAACAAATGTTTTACAATTGACATGGACACTAATGGAGTTAATGAAAACGTACTGACAAGCTGCAGGTCGCTTACAAAGTCAGTTTGATACACAGTCCCTGAAGTATGCGCTCTTATAGCTGGAGATTTCTAGTCACAGATTTGCACATTAAAGAAAGGAATGGGTACTCCCCACTCTCCCTAAGCCACTCTCTTTCACTCACCTGGAGACTTTCATCCAATGGTAGAGATTTTACATTTTTAGACAGTAGTTTAGTGATGATAACCAAGCTTAGCTGCTTCTTCAGCTGCCTGTGTAAACAAATGGAGAACAGAGGTTACCAGTGAGGCCAAATGATTGCGCCATAACATGCTTTATGGATATGCAGCACATAGTTTAGACAGGGCCGTCGACAGGGGGGGAGTGCCGGGACAGGTGCGGGCCCTGGCTCTCACCCAGCTGCTAGCCTCTTCCTCAATCTGTCCCACACCGAGCTTCAAGCGCTGGCGCATGCCAGGCCACTCTCACGTAAGCACGCCGGATGCTTGACCGAGCTCCGGCCCGTGCCGGCATGTGAGAGAGACCTGGCGCTGACGTCGGAAGCTTAGCGTGGGACAGAGTGTGGGGGACGCCCGCCGCTGGGGAGAGCCAGGGCCCGGCGGTGAGAGGACCGACAGCCGGGCCTGGCCAGAGGTCGGAACACCGGGCCTGGCCTGACCACCACAAGGTAAGTCTATATTTTCTATGTATGGGAGTGGGGGTATTTTTTATATGTATTGGGTGGTGGGTGTATTTTTATATGTATGAGGGGTGGGGGTTGTGACGGTGAGGGGATACTCAGGCAGTAAATAAAGGTATTATGCCCGGCTGGGTGCCCCTGAGTCATATTGGGAAAATGTGGAGTGTCAGCTCTGCAGCCCAGTAATGGCTACGACCCTGTGAATGTACTAGAATTGTCTGTGTGTGTCCCGCTAGGTATAAGGGGACCACATTACTACTCTGAGTGCAACTGTATAAGTGTTGTAACCAGTAATGTATCAGTTATGTATCAGGTGTGTGCATTGCAACAGTGCTTCGCTGCCAACCGCAGACAGAGAAAAAGTTTTTAAAACACGGCAGCTTGCTACATAGCATATAAGCAGTGAACTAACTTTGGTAGGAATGTCCTTGTGCTTTGATTCTTGCTGTGCGTGCGGCTGGGGGTATATCAAGAAAACGGTTAAAGTTTATGTATTATAAACTTTCATAAAAAACCATGAATGAAAGTCCCCCTCTTTTAGATGTATTAAAATGATAAGTGCCAAGGAATTTACATTCAGGCGGGCGGAGCAGCACAAACACTTGATTCACAAGTACAGTGATTAAAGGGTATATGGCAGGGAATTCCGGAGAGTGAGTCATGTATAACTTAATCCGGACTTCCAAGGCATCCTGTTGATATGATCCCAGAATGACTGCCAGGGTCCGGAATGAACAAAGGACCCGCATGTTAAAGTATTAAGTGGGGAGGGGGAGATGTAAACATTGTTCCCCTGGCATATGTCCCGGTGTCCAGGGGAAGGTAGTCAAGATGTTGCCGGGGATGTGGGCTTGGTTAGGTATGAAGTTCGTGCATGCCCTTGGCATACCTTGAAGCTTCTATGCCCGGTTCCATGAAGTCCTGGCAACCTTGCCATAGGTGGGAAGTTTGGTTCCCACGCAGCGATTGGCTGCAGAGTATAGAGATAGGACTTTGGTGCTTTTAAAAGTTCATGCAGCCAATCCGGAGTTAGATTCACCTAAGATTCATGTAAGCTGGATTTAAAACTTTATCCCATCATAACGCAAGTATATAGTTTGTAAGAACCAAGGAATCAAAGACGAATCCTGCAGCAGGAAAATGAAAAGATTACTTTCGGCGGAGAAATCGTGGTTGCAAGCAGCGTCACTAGCCAAAGAATGTTTTGTGGCTCTATATGAGCACCAACCCCGCTTCTGAGAATTGGTGCCTAGAGACTTTATTTCTGTGAAGTTCGTTCCAGGAACATTCTATTTCGTTCTGCCCTGTCCCGGTAAGTGTTATTTTGTATTATTTCGTAAATCAAGCTGTGTATGTTCATGTTGTAAATAAATCACAATTTATTTTATCTCTTGCTTTCCTCAATCAAAGGATCCGGGTAATTAAGGTGTTAAAAGTTCTGGTCTCCCACGACAGGGTATTTTTTTATATGTATTGGGGGGTGGGGGTATTTTTTAAATGTATTGGGGGGTGGGTGTATTTTTATTTGTATTGGGTGAGGTGGGTGTATTTTTATACGTATTGGGAGGTGGGTGTATTTTTTATATGTATTGGGGGTGTATTTTGTATATGTATTGGGGATGTATTTTTTAAATGTATTGGGGGAGTGGGTGTATTTTTTATATGTATTGGGGGCGTGTGTATTTTTTTATATGTATTCGGGTTGGTGGGTGTATTTTTTTTATATGTCTTGGGGGGTAGGGGTATTTTTTTATATGTAATGGGGCTTGGGGGTATATTTTATATGTATTGGGGGAGTGTATTTTTAAAATATATTGGGGTGTATTTTTAATATGTATTGGGGGGTGTAACTCTAGTCCTGGGCCCCTGGAAATCTGTCTGCGGACCTGAGTATAGTCCTGAGTCTGTTACTAATTAGATTGTAAGCTCTTCGGAGCAGGGACTCCCCTTCCAAAATGTTACTGTTATATCTGAAGCACTTCTCCCCTTTATGTGTGATTTATATTATTTGTTATCTATATGATTGTCACTTGTATTACTGCTGTGAAGCGCTATGTACATTAATGGTGCTATATAAATAAAGACATACATACACACATACTAACTTATTACACAGAGGGCGCAGAATATGTAGAAGATAGCTTTGCTAACTTGAAACATGTGGTAGGAGTGTGACGGATTTCACATGTGAAACTGAACAGGGTATGGTGACAAAATGTGATGCCTCATGTGCTAATGGCAGAGTGGGCCACTGGGCACACAAGGCTGTTATTCGTTAATCCACATAGAGACAGGCAGTTCAGGTCTTCCAGCAGCCAAAGGATTAAAGCTGCAGTTCAAGCAATATACTGCATGTATGTTTTTTTAATAAATCAGTTCTGTAGTAAGAAAAAATACTTTTAGCATTTTCTGTTTAAAAAAAAAACAACAACTTTGAAAGACCAATTTTCTTGTATTCTATTTTAACAATCATGCTTGTTCCTATAGCAACGATTTACATTCCCCATATTTAAAGATGTCGCCAAACTTTGCAGATCAATAGACGGAGAACGAATTGGCCGGCAGCTATGCAGTTTTTTTTTAGGTAAGTAGAGATTGCCCAGATGAAACTATTGAAGTTAAAAAAAAACTAAAAAAATAAAAAAAACGGGAGCATGAAGTGCAGCTTTAAGGAGAAAAAAAAAAATCAATATTGGAAGAAGTGAGTACAATTTAGTACTCTTTCAGCAGCCAGACACACACACTGGATTGTATGGTGCTCTTCCCTATTCTCATCCACGCAAGTTATGTTTACTTTTATAGAGGTGCTTTGTCTCTGACCCTGATGTACCTTGCGTTACTCCCCCCTTTTAAAAAGCAGCCCAGGGGAGCTGCAAATTGATCCCCAACAGAGAGGGGTTATGTGGAGTTTATTTGATTAGATGACTCAGTGGAGGTCCTGGCAGGTGCCCAAAGCAGGACGGGTTATTGAAAGTGACCAGTAGTTTGTTTATTGGGGGCTCTGTTTCTTTGTTATTCTGGTTCATTGCACTTGCATGGGGCAGCCTCAACTCGCTCTGCCTCCCTACTATAATCTCTTACTATCTCTGCCAGTGCCAAACCAGTTTTCTGAACAGTGGTGCTGCCCACACATGGGAAGATGCCCTGAAAGGTACTGCAGAGATGAGGAAGCTGGCCATTTACCAATTACTGATATTGGTAGACTAAAGCTGCAGTCCCAATTACGCTGCACAGCAATGTTCAAACAAGAGATTTCCGAAGACAAATATGTTTTGCGTGATGCATGGCATCATGTTAGCCAGATTTCTTGAATGTTTTTTTGTGTGACACTAGCAAAAAGGGTAGATTTGATGAGGCAGCGAGTGAGGGTCAAGGGGATCTGCCAGTAACCTTTACTGAGATCCATGGTAGTCAGATACCTTGCCCCTGCGAGTTCATCTAACAACTCATCCATGCGGAGCATGGGGTAGGCATCTGACACCGTGCCCGCATTGAGCTGCCGGTAGTCCACACAGAACCGGCTGGTCCCATCCTTCTTAGGTACCAGGACTACCGGACAAGCCCAAGGGCTCTGGGACGGTACAATTACCCCTAGGGCCAGCATCTCTTCTACCTCCCTCTCTATACTGCCCTTAATCTCTGCTGACACTCTATAAGCCTGCTTATGCAGAGGTCTCAGATCCCCTGCCTGGCTTATCTGAGAACCCTATACTTCTCTAGCATAGCCCTGGATTCTGCCCTCTGCCGACACTCAGCTGAGACCCTATCTCAACCTGCTCTATTGTACCCCCTGCCTAGCCTCCCCCAGGAGATCAGGCAGAGCATTGCTCGCTGGATTCCCCATCGATGGGATGCAAATGGCCAGCACTGATGCCACACTCGGTGCTATGTACTCCTTGACCATATTTATGTGATAGGTCTTATTCCTTCCTGCCTCAGCATCTACCTGTATAACATAGTTGCACTCATTCATCTTTCGGATACGGTCCTGACCAGGCAGCCATTCATTTGTTCTCCCGAGTGGGCTTGAGAACAAGCACTTGCTGTCCTGGGATGAATTCCCTGCTACGGCATTCTGATCATACCAAGTCTTCTGCTTGGTTTGAGCAGCCCTAAGGTTGTCCTGTGCCAACCCCATGAGCATCTCTAGCCGGTTTCTGAGATCTATCACATACTGAATCACAGAAGCATCAGTATTGGTAGTCTCCCCTTCACATCCCTCACGGAATAGGTCCGGAGGTCCCTGTAGATTCTTGCGGTACCTCTCAGTATGCAAACAGCAAGTGCTGCAAGTGAATCTCCCAGTCTTTTCCCTCTGCCTGTATAAACGTCTTAAGCATATGCTTGTCACGGTTGTGCTCGCCACAAACCTGGGTCGGACCGCGTGGCTGAGGTGGGGTTGTATAAGCACTGACCTTAGACCGCGCAGGCTGATCCGGATTGCGCAGTTCGTAGTCGTACGTAGCAGGGCCGGGACTGGAGAAGGTAGCATCATCAGTGGACAAGCCATGGTCAGGACTGGAGAGATCAGGGTAAACATTATTCAAGCAGGAGTTCGGCAACAGGTAGTCAGAAGTTCCCCGCTTCAGCTTAGGAGCGTGGGTTCTGCGCGTGCGGCGACCATGGCCCATGGTACTGGTCTCAGGAAGGGATAGGCAGACCGGAGTGGGCACACCGCCAGGCAGCACTGGTAACCGGTGCTTCAGCGCAAGTGTCCAGAGCGGGCCTGTGCAAGGAGAGAGAGAGCTACAGACCTCAGGACTCGTAGACCGGCCGCTTCAAGGGAAGGGCAGCAGGCCTCAGGAAACTGGAAGCTGAAGTACGCAGTGGAGAATCCTCCGCTTCAGCACAGGAACAAGGACACGGCCTCTGCAATGGAGAATGAGCAGCAAGCCCCAGGAACCAGTAGATAGGCTCTGCTGTAGAAGGATAGCAGGCCTCAGGAAACAGGGAGCTGAAGTCAACACTGGAGATACCTCCGCTTCAGCACAGGAACCAGGACACGGCCTCTGCAATGGAGAATGAGCAGCAGGCCCCAGGTACCAGTAGATAGGCTCTGCTGTGGAAGGATAGCAGGCCTCAGGAGACAGGGAGCTGAAGTCAACACTGGAGAAACCTCCGCTTCAGCACAGGAGACAGGAACAGGCCGCTGCGTGAGACTAGCAGCCGGCCTCAGGAAACAGGGAGCTGAAGTTAACATGCAGAGTACTCTGCTTCAGCACAGGAGACAGGAACAGACCACTGCGTGAGACTAGCAGCCGGCCTCAGGAAACAGGGAGATGAAGTTAACATGGAGAGTACTCTGCTTCAGCACAGGAGACAGGAACAGACCTCTGCGTGAACTAGGGAATAGAACTTTGAGAGATTAGTACACAACAGAGCCAAGCCTTAGGGCTTGTGGCAGAACACTTGTGACAACCAGGAAGGGTTATGCTCGGCAGGGAAGCATTATGGGGAAAGGTGTCTTTAAAGGTCAGTGAACCAATAGCAGAAGGGGCGTGTTACAGCATTGCCTCAATGAGTGAACCCAGGGTGGAGCTGCAGCAAACATCAGGAGCAGTGTTCCAGGGCTGCACAGGTCTGTAAGGCAAGGCAAACAGCAAACTAAGGTGCGGATCCGTTACACTGCTTCAGGGTCCTATTGAACCTCTCACATAATCCGTTGGACTGGGGGTGGTAAGGGGTCGTGCGGTGGTGCTTCACCCCGCACGCATCCCAGAGACACTGGAGCAATTCACTCATGAATTGCGACCCCTGATCGGTTAGAATCTCACTAGGGAAACCTACCCTACAAAAAAGGGTTAACAAGGCTTTAGCTACTGCCCTAGCATCAATAGTGGCAAGTGCTACCGCTTCAAGGTATCAGGTGGCAAAGTCCACCACCGTGAGGATGTAGCGCTTCCCTGACCAGCTGGGAACCATGAGGGGCTAACCGCTGAAAGGGTTCCCCTATTACCGGTAAAAGGTGTGCTTCACACGGTCCCCCGTCTTACCTACTCGTTGGCAGGCATCACAGGACCGGCAGAATTCTGCCGCTGCACTGGATGCCCCCGCCCAGTAGTAACGCTGCAACAGCCGGGCTCCCTTCCCAACGACCCTCTGGTGCCCCGCTAGTGGAATGGAGTGGGCTACCCGCAAGAACTGCTGCCTATACTCCTGGGGTACCACTAGCTGTCTCTTCCCCGTCCATACCTCATCTAACCCTGTAGTCCCTTGCTCTCTATACAGGAGCCTGCAGTGCCACAAGAAGTAATCAGACCCATTGCTTGACTTAGACTCGGACGCCCGAAGTCTCATGCCCTCTAAGCTGGGGTCTGATCGCACCGCTTCCCTAAACTCGGTACCTAACTCTGGCCACCCTCTGGTCATACCTGAAGCAGGGGGACGGGGAACAGGGCCAGGGAACAGGAAGTCAGTGTCAGAAGGCGACTTCATCTGGCTTACCTGTCTGGTCTCCGCAGAGACTGCTGGAACCGTATGTCCCAAATGCAGGGGGGCCGGGTCTGGTTCTGCTGCAATCCTTGCTGACTGGCTCCTGGTGATCGCTGCAACAGGCACCAGCTCTGTGGTGAAAACTCAGGTTACATGCCCCAGGTCGTTACCAAGCAAGATCTCGGCATCCAACCCAGGCAAAGCCCCCACCTCCCTCATGCTACGTCCGGCACCCCAGTCCAAAAAGACCCGGGCAACTTGGAGTGACCGCGGTCCTCCGTCTGGCATGGTCACTTGCATCCCGGTGCCCGGGAGCAAATCCTCTGGCCGCACCATATCAGGGCGGACCAGAGTCACGTGGCACCGGAGTCTAGCAAGCCGTCCGCCTGCCGGTCTCCGATGGTCACCCTCCGCAGATGCTTCTGCCGGACATCGATGGGCTGCATACTGACTGGAGCAACCTGATGTCCCCCGATCTCCGCTGCTGGTCCCGAGGTGAAAAGTGCAGATTCTCTGCTGGACGTCTCTCTGTGAGCTGGTTCCACGGCTGTACTTGGCTCCTCTGTGTGTGCCAGTCGCACACGGGCGTCCGGCCAAGCAGCTGGGGATCGTTGCCCCTGATGGGGTCCCTTGAACCGGTCCCGGTCCGGACAGTCTGGCCTGAGATGACCGACCTTATTGCAGGTAAAACACCTTCTCTCATGTTTGAACTCTGCAGCCTTGGGTGCGTTGACTGCTGCTGCAGGTTTCTGTGTCCATTGAGGGGTAGTTTTAGCTCCCTTGGCCATGCGGCCGTTCCTTTGGGAGCTGCTGGTTCATTCATTGCAACCCTGCTGGCCACATATTCATCAGCCATTTTCGCAGCCTCCTCATAGGTCTGAGGTTTGTGGTCAAAGACCCATGTCCTCACGTCCGTGGGGAGCTGCTGCAGCAACTGAATTTTGTAACCCCATTCCCCTCCACCCACTAAGTCCCGTGTAAGGCCATATGGCCGGCATAGTCACTGAATGACTCCCCGGGGAGTACTCCCCCCGTCCGGAACTTGCCCCGTATGATTCTGGGGGCAGGGCGTACTGTCAGCAGTTTTCTCTTGATATGACCGTAGTCATCGGCATCCACACGTGGAATGCCCTGCACAGTCTGCTTGGCTTTCCCAGATAACAGTGGTAGCAGTCTGACCACCCAGTCCCTCCTTGGTATTCGGAACCGGGAACACTGCGTCTCAAGGTCATTTAAAAATGCATCAATGTCATCTGTGCCATCCACGAACTTGCTGAAGCTATGGTGATCCGTCCGGGGAAGCTCCTGTTCCCCGTTTACAAGGTGAGAGTGGTGGGTTTTTCCGAGCACTGCTGTCAGGAGCTGTACCCACTCCGTAGTGCTAACCCCCGCTCCCCATGTAGCGAGAAGTGCAGTGAGCACAGAGACGGCCCGCTCGGCAGCCACAGCTGCTACTTCATCCACACTCCCTGGCGCCACGCCACTCATAGTCAGGGGATCACTAGCATTCTCCTCATGTCCTTGCAGCCCTGGAGCTACCTCCTGCACTCCGGGCTGAATAGCGCTCGCCGCCACAGCAGCTACGGGGACTTGCCCCTCTGGTGGGACTATGCGGTCCTCATGACGCTCCAAATCCTCCTCCAGTTGTACCTTTGACCACCCATCTGTCGGTAAACCATACCCTGCACATCTCTTCATGACATTCTTTCTGGTCCAGAATCGGAACCTTCCTGAGTGATTACTCATGGTGCTATCGGGGTATGGGTAAAGGGACAGTGAAGTATCTCATGCTCTTTAGAAGTGTGTGTAAATTGCCACTTGTCTGAGGAGCTCGCAAGCTACGAGGTCCCCACTATACTACAGAATCCCGCAGGAGACTATAGTATAGGTACAATCAGTATCCCACACGCTGCCACCAGTTAATATAAAGCCCGTCGCGGTGGACCAGAACTTATCAACACTTTTTATATTTTGGGATTCTCGATTGAACACAACAAGGAGGCAAAATAAATTGGAATTTATTTCCTTGCGAGACAAACACACGACAACTTCATAATACACTTAAAACAACACTTACTGCAATGGGAAAACAAAATAAATTGTCCTTTGCGAGAAAGCGCAAGAAATGCAGTCTGTTTAAAGTTCCGTTGGCTAGATCGCAAACTGCCGATCTAATAACTTGGCCAAATCAAAGAATTTTGTTAGAGTTCGTAGGAATTAGTTCGGGAGTCACCAGGGCTAACGAATTCCAAAGTTTGTGGTAAATTCTTGGTTTTGATGCTATTAACCCCTTGCGAACTGGAACCGCTACCGCTGTGCTTGAACAAAGTCCTACGTAAAGCGTAGTCACGTCATGAATCGTATCTGGATCAAGCTGGGGATAGTCCGGTGGGCACAGTTATAGAGTGATCCAGTCTATCCTTAACATGTACATCCAATCCCCTTCGTGTGAATATGTAACCCACCAATCTCTGTTTTGCCCGCAGTTTGCAAAACCGGGCAAAAAGGCTTTCCGGTGTGCAAAGCGCATGTGTCAGCTTGACACCCATGCAACTTAGCATACCAGGGATGCACCCTTTTTATGGCGCCCCTTAGTCTGGGGTTTGGTCCCAAGGTGTCAATGGCCTGGGATCTGGCACTTATCAAGATTCCGGCCATGTTTACACTTTGGTGCTATGAGGTTTTTCATCCCTGTCACTCCGCTAGACTGAGGGTCTCCGGCTTAGCGGGACCTCTTTGAAGTCCAGGAAGGAAAATACCCTCAGCTCATTCACCCCAAGCATATTTACATGCCAAAGGATTTTTTCCCGGGCTCACAGAAAAAACAGTTCCTGCCTGTACATTTTAAATTCACAGTATTACACACTTTATTAAAACATCATGTTCGGGTGTACCACAACTGTAATTTTTATGTGTAGGTGCATGTTTTATTTATTTATACTTGCACACCAAAAATCAGGGTGCTGGGTGCCTCCGTTCGCACGTTAGCCCCTTAATTGAAATGCTTGCTGTGGGAAGTCAAGTTCACCTACTTCTCACGTCAATTGACACACTTCCCACGGCAATAGACTTTCTGCCTTTCAAGTTACAGGGCTAACAAGGTACGGATACATTTTATCTGTAAACCACTTCTAATCGAACCGCAAGCCACTTATTCAATTGACTTGTGGTTACGAGGTCGAATAGATAGAAATGGATACCCATACTTCAAACAGACATCTAAACCGCAGCCACGCTTCTTCAATCAGCGCTGGCTTCGGCGCTCACAACACCATCTTGTGCCTCAAAAGAATATAGCACAAATTGCATTTATTTCTATTACAGCAGGCAGGGAATAGCCTATTCTGCCTGTCTTTCCCCACCCTGTTATGTAAGTCCTGTGATCTGCAGGCAGTAATAGGTTAACTGGAATAGAAAATTAGATTTCTACTAAGGTAGTGTCCATGCTTGAACACGTGAAGTCTCAATTTACACTCAAGTCCCTAGTCAGTTAGATTCTTCATTGATCTCCTTTTATTTTAATAAACTGGTCTGCATTTATTATAACTGTTATATTATATTATGTTATATATATATATCATTTATTATAACTGTTATAAATGTTCCTGTAATAATCTTTTTTTTGTATTCTAAGCACTGTATTTTATAATATTAAAGACATCATTTAATAAGTAATGCTTTGCGCTCTGATTGAACTGTGGCATACACTTTCTAGAGAGTAAATTACCTTTTCGGACACATTTTGCAACAAAAGATTTGTGTGAGTCAAGTGCATAGTTTTTCTTTAATAAACAGGGTCCATTAGACTGCAAATTTCATATTTGCTATTTCTTTGGTGGTGAAAGCGGATAGCTATGATTGCTACTGAGTAAGGGTAAATATTAACTCATTTGAAGTACCTTGCGAAGGCGAAAGGTGAGTTGGTTAGCTTAGCCGTGTGTTTGACGGTGAAGGGGTACCCAGGCCAGTAAATAAAGGTATTTGGCTCAGCTGGGTGCTCCTGAGCTATATTGGGGAATTGTGATTGTCAGCTCTTCAACCCATGAATGTAACTGAATTTGTATGTGTATTTTTACTGTTCCAGGAGTGCCAACCAGCGGAGAGGTGCAGGGCGTGAGTTTCAGGGGTGATTTTACGGTAAAATGTTGTCAGGGTGTGTTTGGGTAGAAGGGGGGCAGTGTTGCGGGTTACCCCGAAACATGTACTCAGAAATCCCCCCAGAATCCTGAGGACATGAGGAACACAGACCACCGGATAAAATCCTCCCTAGAAAGCAGTTGCAGCTCACGGCCAAATCTCCCTGCTTCAGCACAGACCAGAACAGAAAAACTGGGCAGGGAATTGAATTATACTCAAATGTCCCCGGAATATGCCCCCAAAAAAATAGAACCAGGGGGGGTGGTTCAGTGTATCATATGGCAAGGTTTCTCTGTATAAGTGGAAAAGAAAATGTTTTTAAAAGTACCCAAGGTTTATATTTTTATTAAAGTAAGGTTCAGAGGAAGTCATTCAGTATGGATAAAAATCCATTTGCATGGGAAACAGGGGTTACCCGCCCTCTGAGTTTCAAAGGCCATCCAGGATATGGAGGTGTTAAACCTTTTGTTAGCAGGGAGGGGAACTTCAATAAGCCATCTGGCCAGCTGTCACTCTGCCCAGACTGAGCGGCGCCAGGTAGAGGGGACGGGCCTCATATGCTAAGCGGCCAAGGTGCAAAGTTGGCACATGCCCAGAGCATACTGAAAAGCCCCTCTGCCAGGTTTGAAAAGTAGTGGCAACTCCGTGATAGGGGGAAGGAATTATTCCCACGGTGTAGATTGGCTGCATGGGTTAAGTATAGGCCTGTTTAGTGCATAAAAACCCTGCAGCACATGGGGAAGGAGTTCCATCCTGTAACAAGATTCGTCATGCAGTGAAAGTTCCATCTAGTAACAAGACTTAACAGCGTAACTAGTAAGTGTATTTTTTGTTGTAATTGTAAATCAAGCTGTGCATGTTCATTCTGTAAATACATCACAATTTATTTTATCTCTTGCTTTGCTCAATCAAAGGATCTGGGTATTCTAGTGTTAAAAGCATTGGTCTCCTGTGACGGTGTGTATTAACCCTTGTCCCATATACAGGTCACGTGTTCACAGGTGTTCCGTATGTGCCAGTCAGAGCTATGTGCTCCACAGAGGGTATACAAGTGACGCAGGGGCACTATGAAGCCAAATTGCTTATCCCCACTGTAAGAACTATGGTTTGGATTAGTGTTGAGAAGAGCTCTTAAAGTCACTGTTATCTCAGCTTTAAACTTCTGCTTCCGGCTGACTGTAATAGTGGCTACAACCATCTGCACCACAGATGCAAAAAGAGAAGGAGGGCAAGGTTATAAAAGAAGGGAATTATGAATAACATCATACAGTATCTCAGAAAGGAAATCGCTCCTGCTGAAAGGGGAAAGGGTTATTTAACATTAATGAGGGATGAGTTACTGTATAAAGATGCTTCTTCATTGCTGTCTTGAGAGCCACATCGGTTGGACAGTTCCGATGTGCTCTATTTTATTGGCTGCAAGTGTCTTTGGTATTACATAAAATATGAATGGATGTTAGATATCGACCATTTGACACAGTAAGGGACTAATTCAAAAACGTCAATGCAATCTCCTGAAACCCACAATCAAGTCAACAGGGGTTTTCGCAAAGCCCACATTTAATTAGCCCCTTAGTCTATGAAAATATTCCACCTGGTCTAAATCCTCCAACTGTAATTTACCTCTGCCTCCATATATAGGTTACCCATGTGTCTATGTTCTTATGCTTAGCTCTTTTACTATATTTAACTCGACTGCCTTCAATGCCCCGCTGCTCCATACATCAACTGTCCTTTTATTGAAGACATACAGTTAGGTCCCGGAAATAATTGGACACTGACACAATTTTCATAATTTTGGCTTTGTACGCCACCACAATGGATTTGAAATGAAACAACCGAGATGCAATAGAAGTGCAGACTTTCAGCTTTAATTCAAGGGGTTGAATAAAAATATTGTATGAAACGTTTAGGAATTGCAACCATTTTAATACACAGTCGCCTTATTTCAGGGGCTCAAATGTAATTTGACAAATGAACACAATCATAAACAAAAAGTTAATTTTTAATACTTTGTCGAGAATCCATTGCAGGCAATGACTGCTTGAAGTCTGGAACGCATGGACATCACCAAACGCTGGGTTTCCTCCTTTGTGATGCTTTGCCAGGCCTTTACTGCAGCTGTCTTCAGTTGTTGTTTGTTCGTGGGTCTTTCTGCCTTACGTTTTGTCTTCAGCAAGTGAAATGCATGCTCGATCGGGTTGAGATCAGGTGATTGACTCGGCCATTGCAGAATATTCCACTTCTTTGCCTTAAAAAACTCCTGGGTTGCTTTCACAGTATGTTTGGGTCATTGTCCATCTGTAAAGTGAAGCGTCGTCCAATCAACTTCATTAAATTTGGCTGAATCTGAGCAGACAATATATCCCTATACACTTCAGAATTCATCCGTCTGCTTCTGTCCTGTCACATCATCAATAAACTCTAGTGACTCAGTGCCATTGTAAGCCATGCATGCCCATGCCATCACACTGCCTCCACCATGTTTTACAGATGATGTGGTATGCTTCGGATCATGAGCCGTTCCAAGCCTTCTCCATACTTTTTTCTTCCCATCATTCTGGTACAGGTTGATCTTAGTTTCATCTGTCCAAAGAATGCTGTTCCAGAACTGGGCTGGCTTTTTTAGATATTGTTTGGCAACGTCTTACCTGGCCTTTCTATTCTTGAGGCTTATGAATGGTTTGCACCTTGTGGTGAACCCTCTGTATTTGCTCTCGTGAAGTCTTCTCTTTTTTGGTAGACTTGGATAATGATATGCCTACCTACTGGAGAGTGTTCTTCACTTGGCTGGATGTTGTGAAGGGGTTTTTCTATACCATGGAAAGGATCCTACGATCATCCACCACTGTTGTCTTCCGTGGACGTCCAGGCCTCTTTGTGTTGCAGAGCTCACCAGTGCGTTCTTTTTTTCTCAGAATGTACCAAACTGTTGATTTCACCACTCCTAATGTTCCTGCTATCTCTCTGATGGATTTTCTTTTTTTTTGCAGCCTAAGGATGCCCTGTTTCACTTGCATTGAGAGTTCCTTTGACCGCATGTTGTAGGTTCACAGCAACAGCTTCCAAATGCGAATGCCACACCTGGAATCAACTCCAGACGTTTTACCTGCTTAATTGATGATGAAATAACGAAGGAATAGCCCACACCTGTCCATGAAACAACTTTTGAGACAATTGTCCAATTACTTTTGGTCCCTTGAAAAAGAGGGGGCTACATATTAAAGAGATGTAATTCCTAAACCCTTCCTCCAATTTGGATGTGAATACCCTCAAATTAAAGCTGATAGACTGCACTTTAAGCCCATATTAATTATTAAGATGAAAACAAGATAGGTAGCGCTAACTAAAATTGAATATGATGACACAATGCAGTAATTAATACATATAATAAAAACAAATCCTTATATATGGATGTATAACCATATATAGGCGGCTGCCACTGATACAACACTGACCCCCAGGTCAGAAACAGATAGAGTGAAAGGAAATATGTATCTACGGCACCTAACACATAAATTTATAAAGTATAAAGGATATAAACAGCCGAGCCTGTAGGTAGTGCAGATCTCGAAGTGTCTCCAAGTGTAGCGCTGAGTGCAGATGGATGATAAGGGCTGGTGTGTGCAACTCTTCACCAACGGAGAACAACGTATTCAGCTGCAGCCAGCCAGAGGAGAGGGGATACTCTCAGATTTATCCACTGTTTGCCCTTATTATCCATCTGCACTCAGCACTACACTTGGAGACACTTATTTCCTTTCACTCCATATTCATTATTAAACAGTAACTTGAATTTATTTTGGTACACAGCCGAAATAACAAAACTTGTATCAGTGTCCAATTATTTCCGGACCTAACTGTATGTCCTCATATTTCACCTGAGTGTACCCTTTCCGTGCATTATTTCGTATGAGTCTTTTCAAAATATTGATTGAGGCATTAAAAGTCTGTAAGGGATCGGGGGACACGCGCCTTATAGCGGGTCCCCGTCACCCTGGCTCCCAGCAATGCCGCGCGGTCCTGGTCCCCTCCCCGCCGGCTCCTTACCCGCTCCGGTCGGGCGCCGCTCTTGTCCTCCGCGCCGCACACATGCTGCCGGGGCGCGTGCGCAGGACTGTTACAGGACGCACGCGCACCCGTTCTCTTCTGCACTCCTCCTGCAGCCTGGCCTCCACCTCCCATCAGCTGGAGGCTATTCCCACTGGTGAACACCACGCTAGGCATCTATTTCTATCCCTGGGGCCGCTCAGTCAAGCCCCAGCTCCACCTCTTGCTCCCATTGGTTCTCCCACAAATATAGTTCTTGTCTGCCCTCTCCTTCCTCGCTCTGCATAGTTTTCTTGTGGCTCTAGTAGTAGGGAGGTCTATGCCTGTCTCTCTTGTGTTTTGCAGCTCACGCTCCAGTCCCTGCCCTCGTTTGATACCCTTGGATTTGATCTCGGCTCTCGTTAGACTTCGTGTACCTCGCTACCCCCTGGACTCGGCTTTGGACCTCACTACTCTGCTCTCTCCTGCCCTTAACCTATGGCTTTCGGATCTATACCTTCGGACCTCTGGTGCCCCGGACGCGGCAGGTATCTGGCTAACTCTTTTCTCACCAGACCCGGCAACACATCTTACCACACTCCGGGCACGCCCTAACTGCTGTGGGTACGTGCTATACCCTTACCCACCTCAGTACTGTGGACTGGTCAGGTCTGCGGGCAGTCAAGCGTTACAAAGTCTCCATAACCTGCCGCAGTCCTTCTTTTCTTTAATGACACATTCGCTGCAATGTCTCCCCCCAAATTTCTGGACCTTTTTAGTTACTTTTCTTTGGATCACTTCTGCTCTGTTTAAGTCTTTCAGGAATTGCGACATATAGAACTGGACACAGTTCTCTTGATGTCCAAATCCACAGTCCATACAAATGGCCACTTTTACTGTTCATAAAAGTTTCGCCTCTGCTGTGCATTACCGAGTGCAATGAATAACGCACGCAAGCATGCTAGACACACCGCGGCACGGAGAGCAGCTTCCCACAACTTACCTTCCCTTGGCAATGGTTTCTGGGAGCAGTTGAACAATGCTCAGCAGATTGTGGTGATGACGTGAAAGTTGGCTCAGGTCCAAGCACAGTTTTCTCAACTAAAGTAAAAGGAATGGGAAAGGAGTTAACAAAACAGTCTCTGCATGTAGGCGAACAGCAATGGCAAGATCCCATGCTTGGGGAATTGAGTGAGAGCATGCAGCCCACATCAGGCATGTCAGTAATTAGATATATGAAGAAAGGTACATGCTGCACACAAAATAGTGAGTAAATGTGGTATAATTACCAGTGCTCCTGCGAATGGATAGAAGCCTGCAGCAGATCCAACAGTACAAGAAGAGAAGCAACGCAAAGCACAACAGATTTTGAGAAGTAATCTAATTTATTAAGCCAAAAGAAAAACAACGTTTCGACCTATGGTCTTTATCAAGTGAGGTACAGTAGAATGGCATAGTGTAAAAGTCATATGTAAGTGATTCCTTAATACCCCTCACCAACCCACAACATCCTGTGTTCATTATCTTTGATTTAAACAAGCTGTGATGGGGCGTAGAAGTGGAAAGCCTTTCAAAATCAAGGAACGTATCATTTGCACTACTACAAATATAATTTATATGATAAAATGTCCATGTGGACTTTGCTTGTCCGGGATGGGAAGGGAGCGAAGATAGCAGGGATACACCATGAAAAATAAAAAATAAATGCATACAATAGTGTAATAAGTTCTTTTCAATCTGGATAAAACATGTATGTCTTGGCTCTATAGCAATGCCTACTTACAGCAGGTCAAAAGATAAAAAGCATTGATCTACACAGCAGGTAGAAAGGTGTCAAGATCTTCAGGAACAACAGCCCAGGTTTACAGCATAAGAAATCAGCACCTCAGCTCACACGTCAGTAGATGTGAGTGGATCAGAGACATGCAAAAGAAAGGCAGACCATAGTGTCGATCGTGCATAAAATTTATATAAACAAACAACAATTTTTTAGGAATTGTACTCACATTGTGTACATAATCATAGTTCACATAAGGCTTTACTTGAGGCAAATGGAGTGCTGGTTCAGTGTGGAGCAGCTCACCGGGGATCTTCTCCTTAGACTCACAGCAGACCGGGTGGGAGATGGCGTCTGACGTCACATCCGCTGTTGGGGTGACAGCATCCGGTCTTGGAGGCAAACGGTGGGGGAACTCAGCAACTCTGAAGCCTTCAGTAGAAAGAGCAGCTGCAGCAATGAAAGTGGCTCTACGCGTTTCGTCGTACTAGACAACTTCCTCAGGAGCAATGAATAATTCTCTAATGAGTTGTGGGTTTATATATACTAAACAATTGAACAAATAAGCAATTAACCAATTTAATATAACAATTATATAATTGAAAATTTAAAAGATACACTGGTTCTCCAATAAATAGGTACATAACTCAGTGTTCAAAAACGGCGCAGTGTTAATACAAATAGGCATTTAAAACAACATCTAAGTAAATAAAATATCTAAGTAAATAAAATTCAGGATCTAATCATGATAATATTCTAGGTATTTATAGGGAGCCATAACTAATTGGTTATTATGTACTCACAGAGCAAAAAAGAGCAAAAACGAGGGAGAGAGAGGGGAGAAGAATATAAGAGTGAATTAGTAACATATTAGTAACATATTAAGATTGATTAAAATATACACTTGTATGTATCAAAAGTATTAAAAATATAAATATACATAAAATATATATAAAAAAATATATATAAAAAAACCTTTGTTCATTTAGTAAGTGACCCAATATTGATAATAAAAGGCACCTGACATATAGCTAATGTCAGTGGGAGAGGTCGCAGAAAGGATATACAGAGATAAGGGGCCCGAGCAGACCGTGCATTAGATAAGAAATGGGATAATCTCAAATTCTGCATTAAGCCCATTTGGCATTAATGTTTTTAATTTGTGTATCCAATACATCTCACGTCTGCTCAGATCTACATCTCTGCTGCGACCCCTCCAGTGTTGTCGCACATGCTCAATGGCAGTGAATTTTAGTCCTTTAGTATTGGAATTGTGGTACTTAGCAAAATGTTTGGACACACTATGCGTTAGTATGCTTCTCCTAATATTGCTGAGGTGTTCTACAATACGTGTTCTGATGGCTCTTTTAGTTTTTCCCACGTATTGTAGTCCACAGGGGCATTCTAATAGGTATATGACATAGTCACTATAACAATTCATATATTGCTTTATTTTAAAGTGTTCTTTGGTTACATTACACATAAAGTTCTTTTTGTCTGTCTGTTTATGTTCACATGCCTTGCACATTGTGCAACCAAAGAAGCCCTCCAGATTCTGAAGCCATCCTTTATTTGTTGTTTCTATCTTTTTTAGGGCACTTGGAGCGACAATACTCTTCAGATTTTGTGCTTTTTTAAAAATTATTTTTGGGTTCTCTGGGAGTGTGCTATTTAAAATTGGGTCACTCTTTAAAACATGCCAATGTTTTCGAATAATTTTACCAATATTGCTGGCATCTTTATTGTAAGTTGTCAGAAAAGCTGTGTCAAATACATTGTTTTTTACTAATGGTGTTATTTCTTTTTTAGGTTCCAATAAATCTTTTCTATCCAGGTTTTTTGCTTTATTGAACGCAGTGTCTAAAATTTCTTTCTTATAGTTCTTTTGTTTAAAGCGTGACTCCAAAGTTTTGCACTGTTCTTCAAATACAGTTTCTTCCGTGCAATTCCTACGCATTCTTCTAAATTGGCTATAGGGGACATTATCCATCCACTGGTGATGATGGCAACTTGAACGCAAAATATAATTGTTGCTGTCTACATTTTTAAAAAACGATTTGGTTTTAAGAAGACCCTCTTCAATATATATCACCAGATCTAAATAATTGATCGAAGACTTACTTGAAGTCGAGGTGAATTGTAAATTCATGGTATTGTAATTCAGACCTGCTATATAGTCGTCTAGGTCTGTTTGGTCACCCTGCCAAATTAATATAATGTCGTCAATGTAGCGCCGCCATAGGACAACACCCTCCCCCAGCATGCCATTGGGCCAGATGTTTTGGTCCTCCCAAAAACCCATGAACAGGTTTGCATAGCTGGGGGCGAATTTCGTTCCCATGGCGGTGCCACATTTCTGTAAATAAAAGGTGTCTACAAACAGAAAAAAGTTTTTTTCCAAAATAAAAGCTATAGTTTCCAGAATAAAGTCTGTCTGAGATATATGCAATTCTGGATCTTTTTCTAGGAAGTATTTTACAGCTTCACAGCCCAAAGAGTGTCTAATGGATGTGTATAACGAAGACACATCTATAGTGGCTAGGATGTAGTCCTCTTTCCAAACTATTTTGTCTAATATCTGTAATATTTCTGTTGTGTCTTTTAAATAAGATTTAAGATTGTGTGACATAATCTTGCAAAAATGAGTCTATGTAGGCAGATAGATTTGAGGTGAGGGAGTTTATTCCGGAGATGATTGGTCTTCCCGGGGGATTTATAAGACTCTTGTGAATTTTAGGAAGTAAGTAAAAGATGGGAATCTGTGATGTTTCATTAAATAAAAATTTGAACTCCAGGTCTGATAGAATCCCTGAGTCTTTCCCCTTATCTAACAGTAATTTCAATTCAGTAGTGAATGTTTTTAATGGATTTCTCTTCAGAATTTCATAAGTTAGAGGGTCTCCCAACAGACGATGAGCTTCTTTCAGATAATCTTCCCTATTCATAATAACAACTACCCCACCTTTATCAGCTTAATTATTAATTATTATTATTATTAAGAGTGAACTTAAAGAGAGAGAACTAAGAGATAGAGAGACAAGGGATAGAGAATATCTCAAAGAAAAAGAATTAAAAAGAGAAAGAGAACTAAGAAGAGAAAGAGAGGAAAGGAGAAAAGAGAGAGATAGAAGTCAATCTAGAAGAAAGCACCAAACTAGTAGATCACGTTCCCCCATTGAAGCAGCAGGATCAAGTGATTTTTTAGAATTAGAAGATCCTCTCAAAGTTTGGGAAATACCAAACTCCTTTGCCCCACTTCAGGAGATCGAAGACAGACTCTCTCAGCCCAAAGGGGAAATAAACAAAGAGGCAAACGGGGGAGAAGAAAGAAAAAAGAAAGAGTGAAATGTAGTAACTCTAAAGAAAATAGTAGCATTTTTAACTTAAGTTCAATTACACTTTCTGTACCACAAAAAAATTTAATTTCAAAAGGATTATCCTTTGCGCCGACCACAGGGCCAAATAATTTTGAGCTCTTTTTAGACGCCAACAAATACCTCAGAAAGCTAACTGTGAAAAGGTTCTTTTTAAGTAAAGATGCTGTCTCAAGACAATCAAATTTAAATCCGCCAGTTATTAAAGAACCAGAAAAATTTAAGCACTCCAACCTAAGAAATAAGTCTACATTTTATCCAACTTATTATAAGGGGAATTATTTAGAAGTCTTCTATAACCTAATTACTAAAGATTTTGAAAATTTGACAAAAACCACCAAATCCAAAATTAGGAGTAATATAACAAAAGAAGAAAAAATAGCACTAGATGAGATAACAGAAAACCCAGATATTATTATAAAACAAGCTGATAAAGGTGGGGGAGTTGTTATTATGAATAGGGAAGATTATCTGAAAGAAGCTCATCGTCTGTTGGGAGACCCTCTAACTTATGAAATTCTGAAGAGAAATCCATTAAAAACATTCACTACTGAATTGAAATTACTGTTAGATAAGGGGAAAGACTCAGGGATTCTATCAGACCTGGAGTTCAAATTTTTATTTAATGAAACATCACAGATTCCCATCTTTTATTTACTTCCTAAAATTCACAAGAGTCTTATAAATCCCCCGGGAAGACCAATCATCTCCGGAATAAACTCCCTCACCTCAAATCTATCTGCCTACATAGACTCATTTTTGCAAGATTATGTCAAACATCTTAAATCTTATTTAAAAGACACAACAGAAATATTACAGATATTAGACAAAATAGTTTGGAAAGAGGACTACATCCTAGCCACTATAGATGTGTCTTCGTTATACACATCCATTAGACACTCTTTGGGCTGTGAAGCTGTAAAATACTTCCTAGAAAAAGATCCAGAATTGCATATATCTCAGACAGACTTTATTCTGGAAACTATAGCTTTTATTTTGGAAAAAAAACTTTTTTCTGTTTGAAGACACCTTTTATTTACAGAAATGTGGCACCGCCATGGGAACGAAATTCGCCCCCAGCTATGCAAACCTGTTCATGGGTTTTTGGGAGGACCAAAACATCTGGCCCAATGGCATGCTGGGGGAGGGTGTTGTCCTATGGCGGCGCTACATTGACGACATTATATTAATTTGGCAGGGTGACCAAACAGACCTAGACGACTATATAGCAGGTCTGAATTACAATACCATGAATTTACAATTCACCTCGACTTCAAGTAAGTCTTCGATCAATTATTTAGATCTGGTGATATATATTGAAGAGGGTCTTCTTAAAACCAAATCGTTTTTTAAAAATGTAGACAGCAACAATTATATTTTGCGTTCAAGTTGCCATCATCACCAGTGGATGGATAATGTCCCCTATAGCCAATTTAGAAGAATGCGTAGGAATTGCACGGAAGAAACTGTATTTGAAGAACAGTGCAAAACTTTGGAGTCACGCTTTAAACAAAAGAACTATAAGAAAGAAATTTTAGACACTGCGTTCAATAAAGCAAAAAACCTGGATAGAAAAGATTTATTGGAACCTAAAAAAGAAATAACACCATTAGTAAAAAACAATGTATTTGACACAGCTTTTCTGACAACTTACAATAAAGATGCCAGCAATATTGGTAAAATTATTCGAAAACATTGGCATGTTTTAAAGAGTGACCCAATTTTAAATAGCACACTCCCAGAGAACCCAAAAATAATTTTTAAAAAAGCACAAAATCTGAAGAGTATTGTCGCTCCAAATGCCCTAAAAAAGATAGAAACAACAAATAAAGGATGGCTTCAGAATCTGGAGGGCTTCTTTGGTTGCACAATGTGCAAGGCATGTGAACATAAACAGACAGACAAAAAGAACTTTATGTGTAATGTAACCAAAGAACACTTTAAAATAAAGCAATATATGAATTGTTATAGTGACTATGTCATATACCTATTAGAATGCCCCTGTGGACTACAATACGTGGGAAAAACTAAAAGAGCCATCAGAACACGTATTGTAGAACACCTCAGCAATATTAGGAGAAGCATACTAACGCATAGTGTGTCCAAACATTTTGCTAAGTACCACAATTCCAATACTAAAGGACTAAAATTCACTGCCATTGAGCATGTGCGACAACACTGGAGGGGTCGCAGCACAGATGTAGATCTGAGCAGACGTGAGATGTATTGGATACACAAATTAAAAACATTAATGCCAAATGGGCTTAATGCAGAATTTGAGATTATCCCATTTCTTATCTAATGCACGGTCTGCTCGGGCCCCTTATCTCTGTATATCCTTTCTGCGACCTCTCCCACTGACATTAGCTATATGTCAGGTGCCTTTTATTATCAATATTGGGTCACTTACTAAATGAACAAAGGTTTTTTTATATATATTTTATGTATATTTATATTTTTAATACTTTTGATACATACAAGTGTATATTTTAATCAATCTTAATATGTTACTAATATGTTACTAATTCACTCTTATATTCTTCTCCCCTCTCTCTCCCTCGTTTTTGCTCTTTTTTGCTCTGTGAGTACATAATAACCAATTAGTTATGGCTCCCTATAAATACCTAGAATATTATCATGATTAGATCCTGAATTTTATTTACTTAGATATTTTATTTACTTAGATGTTGTTTTAAATGCCTATTTGTATTAACACTGCGCCGTTTTTGAACACTGAGTTATGTACCTATTTATTGGAGAACCAGTGTATCTTTTAAATTTTCAATTATATAATTGTTATATTAAATTGGTTAATTGCTTATTTGTTCAATTGTTTAGTATATATAAACCCACAACTCATTAGAGAATTATTCATTGCTCCTGAGGAAGTTGTCTAGTACGACGAAACGCGTAGAGCCACTTTCATTGCTGCAGCTGCTCTTTCTACCGAAGGCTTCAGAGTTGCTGAGTTCCCCCATCGTTTGCCTCCAAGACCGGATGCCGTCACCCCAACAGCGGATGTGACGTCAGACGCCATCTCCCACCCGGTCTGCTGTGAGTCTAAGGAGAAGATCCCCGGTGAGCTGCTCCACACTGAACCAGCACTCCATTTGCCTCAAGTAAAGCCTTATGTGAACTATGATTATGTACACAATGTGAGTACAATGCCTAAAAAATTGTTGTTTGTTTATATAAATTTTATGCACGATCGACACTATGGTCTTCTTTTCTTTTGCATGTCTCTGATCCACTCACATCTACTGACGTCTGAGCTGAGGTGCTGATTTCTTATGCTGTAAACCTGGGCTGTTGTTCCTGAAGATCTTGACACCTTTCTACCTGCTGTGTAGATCAATGCTTTTTACCTTTTGACCTGCTGTAAGTAGGCATTGCTATAGAGCCAAGACATACATGTTTTATCCAGATTGAAAAGAACTTATTACACTATTGTATGCATTTATTTTTTATTTTTCATGGTGTATCCCTGCTATCTTCGCTCCCTTCCCATCCCGGACAAGCTACTATTGAAAGGAATCTGTACACATTCCTGGAAGGTTGAGAATTTGATCAGTGATCACCTTGACACATATAATTTTAATTTTGTGCACTATTTTATCACAGATTGGGTGTGGTTAGCGCCGGTAACAAATCACTTTAAGTTCATGTGGACTTTACTACATATGAAAATCCAATAGGATGCTTAAAACTAGATTCATAGAGCACAAAAGCAAGATCAGCCATAGCAATGAAGATACAGCACTTATAAAACCTTGAAACCCAAAATAAACTCCAGCACACACTGATTAATAGAGATAACGAAAAGAGTCTCGGAATAAGCCACACTGAATTTATTAGCGATAAAACTAAACAATAAGTATCACAAATGGGAATGCTTAATGACTATAAATGCAGATTATATGGTTCTTACAAAGCACAAAAGTAGGGGGGAAAAACATGGGAAGGGGAGTGTGGGAAAGGAAACAAGTAACATATAAGGACAATGGGGGAGGGTAAGAGTGGCAATGTTTCAGGGTAACGATCCTTTCCTCAGGCCCGTTGCCTTGGGTCCAATGGAACCTCAAGGTACTTCCCTTAAACACCCTACAAGACATTGAAAGAGAGGATAAGATGCCAGTAGCC